>NC_084639.1:264246-366746 GCF_033978795.1 Nerophis ophidion | reverse complement strand
CTATACTACATATGTGGAATATACTAGATATGTGGAATATACTAGATATGTGGAATATACTACATATGTGGAATATACTACATATGTGGACTATACTACATATGTGGAATATACTAGATATGTGGAATATACTAGATATGTGGAATATACTAGATATGTGGAATATACTAGATATGTGGAATATACTAGATATGTGGAATATACTAGATATGTGGAATATACTAGATATGTGGAATATACTAGATATGTGGAATATACTAGATATGTGGAATATACTAGATATGTGGAATATACTAGATATGTGGAATATACTAGATATGTGGAATATACTAGATATTTGGAATATACCACATATGTGGAATATACTAGATATGTGGAATATACTAGATATGTGGAATATACTACATATGTGGACTATACTAGATATATGGAATATACTAGATATGTGGAATATACTAGATATGTGGAATATACTAGATATGTGGAATATACTAGATATGTGGAATATACTAGATATGTGGAATATACTAGATATGTGGAATATACTAGATATGTGGAATATACTAGATATGTGGAATATACTACATATGTGGAATATACAACATATGTGGAATATACTAGATATGTGGAATATACTACATATGTGGAATATACTACATATGTGGAATATACTAGATATGTGGAATATACTACATATGTGGAATATACAACATATATGGAATATACTAGATATGTGGAATATACTAGATATGTGGAATATACTAGATATGTGGAATATACAACATATGGAATATACTAGATATGTGGAATATACTAGATATGTGGAATATACTACATATGTGGAATATACAACATATATGGAATATACTAGATATGTGGAATATACTAGATATGTGGAATATACTAGATATGTGGAATATACAACATATATGGAATATACTGGATATGTGGAATATACTAGATATGTGGAATATACTACATATGTGGAATATACAACATATATGGAATATACTAGATATGTGGAATATACAACATATATGGAATATACTAGATATGTGGAATATACTACATATGTGGAATATACTAGATATGTGGAATATACTACATATGTGGACTATACTAGATATGTGGAATATACTAGATATGTGGAATATACTAGATATGTGGAATATACAACATATATGGAATGTACTAGATGTGTGGAATTTACTAGATATGTGGACTATACTAGATATGTGGACTATACTAGATATGTGGACTATACTAGATATGTGGAATATACTAGTTATGTGGACTATACTAGATATGTGGAATATACTAGATATGTGGCGGCTTTGTCTGTGTGCGATGTAGAAAATGACAATGAGGTGATATTGGAGTCCACCTTCTTCTATCTGCAGACATTACACTACAGTCTCTTCCCACGTGTTCTTGTCTCTGCTTCTCACAGAGACATAAAACAACAAGCGCTCCTTCTTACGTGACAAAGTGTCGCTAGTGCCACCTTATACACCCTCGCCCAGCAGAGAGATAGCGACATGGGTCAAGTTAGCTGTGGTGCGAGAGAAAGAAGGTGTTATGATCCTCTGCACAGATCATTTTCTGTTTGGGTTTTTTGGGTCACTTGTGTTTTTCTGTTGGTTTTGACTCCTTCGGTTACTGTGTGTGCACTTCTCACTTGGTTTCCATGGTTACGTATTATTTTCACCTGCCGCCTGTTCCGGTCGCACACCTGTTTTTGTAATCACTGTCGTTATTTAAGCCTGCCTTCTCCCGTCAGTCTGTCTGGCTTCCTAATTTGCTATACGCTACGCATGACGACTTCTGTTCCCGGTTCTGTACCTGCTAGCTTCCACGCTAGACCTTTTGTCTTCTAGCTCCCATGCTAGCTCTTTTGTTTTACCTTTTGTGCTTTGAGCAACATTTTCTTTTTCATAGTCGGATTTATTTTTAAATAAATCATTTGTTCTTACCTTTACGCTGTTTCCGGGGCTCGTCTGCATTCCTGGGAGAACATATCCACATCACCATGCGACCCGGTCGTTACAGAAGGTGCCAACCTGGTAACAAAAGAAGGAAAAATTAATACTTAAGAATTAATTGTCTGGCGATGGTTTGGCTTCAAGCGGGAAGATGATGAACAGACAAGCAGAAAATGTCAAGTAGGCGGCAAAAGCTTTGCTACCACAAGTAGCATTACTGCTAAGTTGGGGCATCATTTGAAATTCCACCCGCTAGAGCATCCACCCATCCATCCATCCATCCATCCATCCATCCATCCATCCATCCACCTTCATTGGGGTGACGGGGACAACAGCTCCAACAGAGACCCCCAGACTTCCCTCTCCAAAACAACATTAGCATCTTCCTACTGGGGGATCTTAAAGTGTTCCCAGGCCAGAGAGGAGATGTAATCCCCCCATCTGGTCCTTGGTCTCCTCCCAGTGGGACCTCCGTGAGGCATCCGCACGAGATGCCTGAACCACCTAAGTTGGCTCCTTTCCAAGCGCTACAGCAGAGCTGGGTAAATATAGTTTGACTCGGGGGCCACATTGAGAGCCAAAACATTGTCTGGGGGGCCAATGTGTATGTGCATAAATGATATGTACAAATATAACTATAAAAAAATATGTTGTACAGTATGTTGTGTTTGGGGCCATTTTCTTCCAGGGACACTAATACCAAAAGTCACAATGTCTGATAGAGTTCTGAAAAAGTTATGACAGACCACATAAAAAAAAACGGAATGGGATTTTACAGTTTTTCACTGACTTGGACACCCAAAATGTACATGAAAATAAAGAAAGTGGGATTTACAATATTAACTATGAACAATAAAACACTGAACATTAACAACATATAAACATATTTTACTTTTCAGACCAGCTCATTGATAGTTGTGTATCTTTTACAATCAAGCAAAACAACAAAAGTGTAAAAACAACACAAAATATGAATGCATTGTGATGATATATTATCTAAACATCTGTGACGTAGATTACTGTAATAACTTCTATGACACCCAACAGTGCACATTTCAAGCATTGAAATACTTTCTATAGTTGAAGACATTTAAAGACATCGCTGACAACATAATGACAAATACACTTTTCATGTTAAAGCTTTACAAAAATGATGTAGAATTACCGGTGGGCCGGATTTAAAATCTTAACGGGCCACATGTGGCCCTCGGGCCTTAATTTGCACGAGAGAATAGAATGAAGAGTGCTTGAAACTCCACATGTCAACATTGTTGTTCAGTGCCACACCCACAAAATGCCCAAACAACCATTTCCACATCAACACGGTATGGACAAAATAGTCAACAACAGAAGGAGATAACGTCCGCAGGAACCTACCACATAGTGGAGGACAAACAGTATTTGATTTCCTTTTATGCAACTCATTTTTATTAGAAATATCTTGTGTGACATCATGCACAAAAGTGCACTTTATGTGTTTTTCACTATTGCAGCGGCGCTCTGTACAAAAAGTGCACTTTAATTGAGTGTTGTTTTGATATGTCATCTTAGTGACATCATGCACAAAAGTGCACTTTATGTGTTTTTCACTATTGTAGCGGCGTTCTGTACAAAAAGTGCACTTTAATTGAGTGTTGTTTTGATATGTTATCTTAGTGACATCATGCACAAAAGTGCACTTTATGTGTTTTTCACTATTGCAGCGGCGCTCTGTACAAAAAGTGCACTTTAATTGAGTGTTGTTTTGATATGTCATCTTAGTGACATCATGCACAAAAGTGCACTTTATGTGTTTTTCACTATTGTAGCGGCGCTCTGCACAAAAAGTGCACTTTAATTGAGTGTTGTTTTGATATGTCATCTTAGTGACATCATGCACAAAAGTGCACTTTATGTGTTTTTCACTATTGTAGCGGCGTTCTGTACAAAAAGTGCACTTTAATTGAGTGTTGTTTTGATATGTTATCTTAGTGACATCATGCACAAAAGTGCACTTTATGTGTTTTTCACTATTGCAGCGGCGCTCTGTACAAAAAGTGCACTTTAATTGAGTGTTGTTTTGATATGTCATCTTAGTGACATCATGCACAAAAGTGCACTTTATGTGTTTTTCACTATTGTAGCGGCGCTCTGCACAAAAAGTGCACTTTAATTGAGTGTTGTTTTGATATGTCATCTTAGTGACATCATGCACAAAAGTGCACTTCATGTGTTTTTCACTATTGTAGCGGCGCTCTGTACAAAAAGTGCACTTTAATTGAGTGTTGTTTTGATATGTCATCTTAGTGACATCATGCACAAAAGTGCACTTTATGTGTTTTTCACTATTGTGGCGGCGTTCTGTACAAAAAGTGCACTTTGAGTGTTGTTTTGATATGTCATCTTAGTGACATCATGCACAAAAGTGCACTCATAGCTTGTTTTAAAATGTCTCTGACAATCTTGCACTTTCTGTTTGTGCCACTGCTTAATAACTGTTTGATAAATACACTTTTAGTTGTGATGTCCCTCTCTGCATGAAAGTGTAAAAGTAGCATATATGAATGCAGTATGAAGTAGAATGTTTGAATGTAGACACATACAATCATCATACTGCTGTCATTATATGTGTCAAGTCTTCATTCAAGGCTAAGGCAACATATCCACATAGACAGTATGTGTTGTATAATTAAATGGCCTAAACATATCCACAAATATATGGTGTATCGTACGAGGCATGACCTAAACATATCCAGATATGCATCGTGTATCGTGATATGACCAAAACATCTTTTTATAGTAATTAATTATATTTATTAAAGACACACACACTGCTCTCATGAAACATCTCAACTGCAAATGCCAGATATTTAAAGTTTTTTTATAGTAAATAATGACATTTATTAAAGACACACACACACACACACACGCACACACACACACTCACTCACACGCGCACACGCACACGCACACACGCACGCACACACGCACACACGCACACACGCACACACGCACACACGCACACACAGGTTGACTAAAGTGAAGGAGGTGGTGCGCGTGGAGAAGGTGAAGTGGTTTATTTGCCATGGCAAGTGCATCCTGGTGAGATGGTTACATCTAGAAGTGCACTCGCTGTATTTAGAAGTGCACTCGCTGCATCTAGAAGTGCGCTCGCTGCATCTAGAAGTGCGCTTGCTGCATCTAGAAGTGCGCTCGCTGCATCTAGAAGTGCGCTCGCTGCATCTAGAAGTGCGCTCGTTGTATTTAGAAGTGCACTTGCTACATCTAGAAGTGCGCTCGCTGCATCTAGAAGTGCGCTCGCTGCATCTAGAAGTGCGCTCGCTGTATTTAGAAGTGCACTTGCTACATCTAGAAGTGCGCTCGCTGCATCTAGAAGTGCGCTCGCTGTATTTAGAAGTGCACTTGCTACATCTAGAAGTGCGCTCGCTGCATCTAGAAGTGCGCTCGCTGTATTTAGAAGTGCACTCGCTGCATCTAGAAGTGCGCTCGCTGCATCTAGAAGTGCGCTTGCTGCATCTAGAAGTGCGCTTGCTGCATCTAGAAGTGCGCTCGCTGCATCTAGAAGTGCGCTCGCTGCATCTAGAAGTGCGCTCGCTGCATCTAGAAGTGCGCTCGTTGTATTTAGAAGTGCACTTGCTACATCTAGAAGTGCGCTCGCTGCATCTAGAAGTGCGCTCGCTGCATCTAGAAGTGCGCTCGCTGTATTTAGAAGTGCACTTGCTACATCTAGAAGTGCGCTCGCTGCATCTAGAAGTGCGCTCGCTGTATTTAGAAGTGCACTTGCTACATCTAGAAGTGCGCTCGCTGCATCTAGAAGTGCGCTCGCTGCATCTAGAAGTGCGCTCGCTGCATCTAGAAGTGCGCTCGCTGCATCTAGAAGTGCGCTCGCTGCATCTAGAAGTGCACTTGCTACATCTAGAAGTGCGCTCGCTGCATCTAGAAGTGCGCTCGCTGTATTTAGAAGTGCACTTGCTACATCTAGAAGTGCGCTCGCTGCATCTAGAAGTGCGCTCGCTGCATCTAGAAGTGCGCTCGCTGCATCTAGAAGTGCGCTCGCTGCATCTAGAAGTGCGCTCGCTGCATCTAGAAGTGCGCTCGCTGCATCTAGAAGTGCACTTGCTACATCTAGAAGTGCGCTCGCTGCATCTAGAAGTGCGCTTGCTGCATCTAGAAGTGCGCTCGCTGCATCTAGAAGTGCACTTGCTACATCCAGAAGTGCGCTTGCTGTATTTAGAAGTGCACTCGCTGCATCTAGAAGTGCGCTCGCTGCATCTAGAAGTGCGCTCGCTGCATCTAGAAGTGCGCTTGCTGTATTTAGAAGTGCACTCGCTGCATCTAGAAGTGTGCTTGCTGTATTTAGAAGTGCGCTCGCTGCATCACATTTGAGGAAGGTCAAAAACTGCAAGAGAGTTTTCTCCGCCCCCACAGAGCTTCTCCTAATTATCACCTGAAGTGTCAAACATTGGCGAGGAAATCTCCAGTGAAGGACTTCATTTCCAAAACATGTTTGGTGTGTTGTGGAAACAGGGGCGGCTGACGTGGGTGAGCTTTCAACTCCAACTTAACCCTTGACTACTAAAGTCTTTGAACAGCAAATGTATTCACAGATGAGAGTGAGGGGCCTCACTTCTTCATGCAAGCTAGTGAGCAGACAGCAGGGATCTCAGAGACAACATGCTTCTTCTCTTTGTGTTTAGTGTCTGTGTGACATCACTGGGAGGGGCGCCATCCCATATCAATAGTGTTAAATAAACAGTTATCTATTTGACAGAAAGGTCATAAAGATTTTTTTAAAACTTTATAGAGACGGATCAACCTAAATTTGATCGAGAGATTTACTGTAATCGTTATATTAGAAAGTTGAGTTGAGTTTATAGCAAAAAGTTCTATTTTGGTTTCATCTGACCACATGACATCCTCCCCATCCTCTGCTGTATCATCCATGTATCCATTTTGGTATCAACTCAACTGGTGGTGTTTGGAGGAAGAAGAATACTGAGTTACATCCCAAGAACACCATACCTACTGTGAAGCATGGGGGTGGAAACATCATGCTTTGGGGCTGTTTTTCTGCTAAAGGGACAGGACGATTGATCCGTGTTAAGGAAAGAATGAATGGGGCCATGTATCCTGAGATTTGGAGCCAAAACCTCCTTCCATCAGTGAGAGCTTTGAATGCTTGACCAAATACTTATTTTACAACAAAATTTGCAAATAAATTTTTCAAAATTCCGACAATTTGAATTCCTGGATTCTGTCTCTCACAGGTGAAGTGTACCTGTGATGAAAATGACAGACCTCTGTCATCATTTGAAGTGGGAGAACTTGCACAATCGCTGGCTGACTAAATACTTTTTGGCCCCACTGTATATATGCCACCTAAAGTCCGAGGCGGTTTATATATGGGACTTGTTTCTTCTAAAATGTAGCAAGTGTGGCTAAGAGTCCAGTGCGACTTATATGTGAAGTCTGTTTAGCTGATTGGAGAACGAGCTTGTGCGGCTCGTACGTCCATGACCATGACTTCTGTTTTGTTTGATCAGCCGTTTTACTGCTCTGTTACAGACACCGTTTGGAAACTATTTAGGTATCTAAATAAACATCCATCCATCCATCCATTTTCTACCGCTTATTCCCTTTTGGGGTCACGGGGGGCGCTGGCGCCTATCTCAGCTACAATCGGGCGGAAGGCGGGGTACACCCTGGACAAGTCGCCAACTCATCACAGGGCCAACACAGATAGACAACATTCACACACTAGGGACCATTTAGTGTTGCCAATCAACCTATCCACAGGTGCATGTGGGAGGGGCCTATCCCCAGGTGGATGTCTTTGGAGGTGGGAGGGGCCTATCCCCAGGTGGATGTCTTTGGAGGTGGGAGGGCCTATCCCCAGGTGCATGTCTTTGGAAGTGGGAGGGGCCTATCCCCAGGTGCATGTCTTTGGAGGTGGGAGGGGCCTATCCCCAGGTGCATGTCTTTGGAAGTGGGAGGGGCCTATCCCCAGGTGCATGTCTTTGGAGGTGGGAGGGGCCTATCCCCAGGTGCATGTCTTTGGAGGTGGGAGGGGTCTGTGCCCAGGTGCATGTCTTTGGAGGTGGGAGGGCCCTATCCCCAGGTGCATGTCTTTGGAGGTGGGAGGGCCCTATCCCCAGGTGCATGTCTTTGGAGGTGGGAGGGGCCTATCCCCAGGTGCATGTCTTTGGAGGTGGGAGGGGTCTGTGCCCAGGTGCATGTCTTTGGAGGTGGGAGGGGCCTATCCCCAGGTGCATGTCTTTGGAGGTGGGAGGGGCCTATCCCTAGGTGCATGTCTTTGGAGGTGGGCGGGGCCTATCCCCCGGAGTACCCGGAGGGAACCCACGCAGTCACGGGGAGAACATGCAAACTCCACACAGAAAGATCCCGAGCCTGGGATTGAACCCAGGACTGCAGGACCTTCGTATTGTGAGGCAGACGCACTAACCCCTCTGCCACCGTGAAGCCGTATCTAAATAAACATTTACAGAATATTTCAGTGTAAATAACTCATTTCACAACTGCGGCCTATAATCTGGTGTGCCTATTATATGGGGACAACATTATTACAATTTAGAGGGTGTGGCTTATATTCTTGTGCACTTTGTAGTCCAAAAAATACAATTTGATGTCATTAGATGATGTTTTGCTATATGCTGGCAAGTCAGGCTTGAGGGCCTGTGGGGCCACACTGACAGAAGGAGTCCCTCGGTCTAATGTACCCAACAGGGCTCATTAGGTGACTCCATAGGAATGTTAGTCCCCTTCCCAGGAGCAGAAGGTACAGGTGTGGTCCCAAGTAGAAGTGGAAACGTGCCGAGGGTGAAAAAGCAGTATCTTTAAGCTATTAGCCGGACGAGCGTGAGGTAACATCACATCTGGAGCAACGCTGTGTGGTCACGGAAATGTCAATAAAATCCTCACGCTGAAATCCTCTGAGAAAAAAAAAAAAAAAAAAAGCTTGAGGATGATTAAACAAAAAGGCGGTGGAGAGGAGAGGAGAGACAGTAATGAAAAGCAGACGTAGGACGCCAACGTGAGACGGAAAGAAGGTGAATTTTACAGGACTGAACGGCTCACCTGCCAACACTACTCATATAATCTGTGAGATATGGACTACAATATCTCTCCCACTGTAGCTCATCTGATACATACTGTACATACAGTATATACACTTTCTACTTAACTGTACATACAGTATATACACTTTCTACTTAACTCTGCCATAAAACACACTTTATGGGTTAGAGAATTGATTAACTGGCATCTCACCCACATTGACAAGATCTTGTCCACGAACACCTCATGTCTGGGGAAACTTGGCTGAGCTGACAGACTCTTGGGAGAAGTGGAGGGTGGTGTGCCTCTCCACGCTCCCAGTCAAAGACCTGGACTCTTGGGAGAAGTGGAGGGTGGTGTGCCTCTCCACGCTCGCAGTCAAAGACCTTGACTCTTGGGAGAAGTGGAGGGTGGTGTGCCTCTCCACCCTCCCAGTCAAAGACCTGGACTCTTGGGAGAAGTGGAGGGTGGTGTGCCTCTCCACCCTCACAGTCAAAGACCTTGACTCTTGGGAGAAGTGGAGGGTGGTGTGCCTCTCCACCCTCCCAGTCAAAGATGTTGACTCTTGGGAGAAGTGGAGGGTGGTGTGCCTCTCCACGCTCGCAGTCAAAGATGTTGACTCTTGGGAGAAGTGGAGGGTGGTGTGCCTCTCCACCCTCCCAGTCAAAGACCTGGACTCTTGGGAGAAGTGGAGGGTGGTGTGCCTCTCCACCCTCACAGTCAAAGACCTTGACTCTTGGGAGAAGTGGAGGGTGGTGTGCCTCTCCACCCTCCCAGTCAAAGATGTTGACTCTTGGGAGAAGTGGAGGGTGGTGTGCCTCTCCACGCTCGCAGTCAAAGATGTTGACTCTTGGGAGAAGTGGAGGGTGGTGTGCCTCTCCACCCTCGCAGTCTAAGACCTTGACTCTTGGGAGAAGTGGAGGGTGGTGTGCCTCTCCACCCTCGCAGTCTAAGACCTTGACTCTTGGGAGAAGTGGAGGGTGGTGTGCCTCTCCACGCTCGCAGTCAAAGACCTGGACTCTTGGGAGAAGTGGAGGGTGGTGTGCCTCTCCACGCTCGCAGTCAAAGATGTTGACTCTTGGGAGAAGTGGAGGGTGGTGTGCCTCTCCACCCTCCCAGTCAAATACCTTGACTCTTGGGAGAAGTGGAGGGTGGTGTGCCTCTCCACCCTCGCAGTCAAAGACCTTGACTCTTGGGAGAAGTGGAGGGTGGTGTGCCTCTCCACCCTCGCAGTCAAAGACCTGGACTCTTGGGAGAAGTGGAGGGTGGTGTGCCTCTCCACCCTCCCAGTCAAAGACCTTGACTCTTGGGAGAAGTGGAGGGTGGTGTGCCTCTCCACCCTCCCAGTCAAAGACCTGGACTCTTGGGAGAAGTGGAGGGTGGTGTGCCTCTCCACCCTCGCAGTCAAAGACCTGGACTCTTGGGAGAAGTGGAGGGTGGTGTGCCTCTCCACCCTCGCAGTCAAAGATGTTGACTCTTGGGAGAAGTGGAGGGTGGTGTGCCTCTCCACCCTCCCAGTCAAAGATGTTGACTCTTGGGAGAAGTGGAGGGTGGTGTGCCTCTCCACCCTCGCAGTCAAAGACCTGGACTCTTGGGAGAAGTGGAGGGTGGTGTGCCTCTCCACCCTCACAGTCAAAGACCTTGACTCTTGGGAGAAGTGGAGGGTGGTGTGCCTCTCCACCCTCCCAGTCAAAGATGTTGACTCTTGGGAGAAGTGGAGGGTGGTGTGCCTCTCCACCCTCGCAGTCTAAGACCTTGACTCTTGGGAGAAGTGGAGGGTGGTGTGCCTCTCCACCCTCGCAGTCTAAGACCTTGACTCTTGGGAGAAGTGGAGGGTGGTGTGCCTCTCCACCCTCGCAGTCTAAGACCTTGACTCTTGGGAGAAGTGGAGGGTGGTGTGCCTCTCCACGCTCGCAGTCAAAGACCTGGACTCTTGGGAGAAGTGGAGGGTGGTGTGCCTCTCCACCCTCCCAGTCAAAGACCTGGACTCTTGGGAGAAGTGGAGGGTGGTGTGCCTCTCCACCCTCACAGTCAAAGACCTTGACTCTTGGGAGAAGTGGAGGGTGGTGTGCCTCTCCACCCTCCCAGTCAAAGATGTTGACTCTTGGGAGAAGTGGAGGGTGGTGTGCCTCTCCACGCTCGCAGTCAAAGATGTTGACTCTTGGGAGAAGTGGAGGGTGGTGTGCCTCTCCACCCTCGCAGTCTAAGACCTTGACTCTTGGGAGAAGTGGAGGGTGGTGTGCCTCTCCACCCTCGCAGTCTAAGACCTTGACTCTTGGGAGAAGTGGAGGGTGGTGTGCCTCTCCACGCTCGCAGTCAAAGACCTGGACTCTTGGGAGAAGTGGAGGGTGGTGTGCCTCTCCACGCTCGCAGTCAAAGATGTTGACTCTTGGGAGAAGTGGAGGGTGGTGTGCCTCTCCACCCTCCCAGTCAAATACCTTGACTCTTGGGAGAAGTGGAGGGTGGTGTGCCTCTCCACCCTCGCAGTCAAAGACCTTGACTCTTGGGAGAAGTGGAGGGTGGTGTGCCTCTCCACCCTCGCAGTCAAAGACCTGGACTCTTGGGAGAAGTGGAGGGTGGTGTGCCTCTCCACCCTCCCAGTCAAAGACCTTGACTCTTGGGAGAAGTGGAGGGTGGTGTGCCTCTCCACCCTCCCAGTCAAAGACCTGGACTCTTGGGAGAAGTGGAGGGTGGTGTGCCTCTCCACCCTCGCAGTCAAAGACCTGGACTCTTGGGAGAAGTGGAGGGTGGTGTGCCTCTCCACCCTCGCAGTCAAAGATGTTGACTCTTGGGAGAAGTGGAGGGTGGTGTGCCTCTCCACCCTCCCAGTCAAAGATGTTGACTCTTGGGAGAAGTGGAGGGTGGTGTGCCTCTCCACCCTCGCAGTCAAAGACCTGGACTCTTGGGAGAAGTGGAGGGTGGTGTGCCTCTCCACCCTCACAGTCAAAGACCTTGACTCTTGGGAGAAGTGGAGGGTGGTGTGCCTCTCCACCCTCCCAGTCAAAGATGTTGACTCTTGGGAGAAGTGGAGGGTGGTGTGCCTCTCCACCCTCGCAGTCTAAGACCTTGACTCTTGGGAGAAGTGGAGGGTGGTGTGCCTCTCCACCCTCGCAGTCTAAGACCTTGACTCTTGGGAGAAGTGGAGGGTGGTGTGCCTCTCCACCCTCGCAGTCTAAGACCTTGACTCTTGGGAGAAGTGGAGGGTGGTGTGCCTCTCCACGCTCGCAGTCAAAGACCTGGACTCTTGGGAGAAGTGGAGGGTGGTGTGCCTCTCCACCCTCCCAGTCAAAGACCTGGACTCTTGGGAGAAGTGGAGGGTGGTGTGCCTCTCCACCCTCACAGTCAAAGACCTTGACTCTTGGGAGAAGTGGAGGGTGGTGTGCCTCTCCACCCTCCCAGTCAAAGATGTTGACTCTTGGGAGAAGTGGAGGGTGGTGTGCCTCTCCACGCTCGCAGTCAAAGATGTTGACTCTTGGGAGAAGTGGATGGTGGTGTGCCTCTCCACCCTCCCAGTCAAAGACCTGGACTCTTGGGAGAAGTGGAGGGTGGTGTGCCTCTCCACCCTCACAGTCAAAGACCTTGACTCTTGGGAGAAGTGGAGGGTGGTGTGCCTCTCCACCCTCCCAGTCAAAGATGTTGACTCTTGGGAGAAGTGGAGGGTGGTGTGCCTCTCCACGCTCGCAGTCAAAGATGTTGACTCTTGGGAGAAGTGGAGGGTGGTGTGCCTCTCCACCCTCGCAGTCTAAGACCTTGACTCTTGGGAGAAGTGGAGGGTGGTGTGCCTCTCCACGCTCGCAGTCAAAGACCTGGACTCTTGGGAGAAGTGGAGGGTGGTGTGCCTCTCCACGCTCGCAGTCAAAGACCTTGACTCTTGGGAGAAGTGGAGGGTGGTGTGCCTCTCCACCCTCCCAGTCAAAGACCTGGACTCTTGGGAGAAGTGGAGGGTGGTGTGCCTCTCCACCCTCACAGTCAAAGACCTTGACTCTTGGGAGAAGTGGAGGGTGGTGTGCCTCTCCACCCTCCCAGTCAAAGATGTTGACTCTTGGGAGAAGTGGAGGGTGGTGTGCCTCTCCACGCTCGCAGTCAAAGATGTTGACTCTTGGGAGAAGTGGAGGGTGGTGTGCCTCTCCACCCTCCCAGTCAAAGACCTGGACTCTTGGGAGAAGTGGAGGGTGGTGTGCCTCTCCACCCTCACAGTCAAAGACCTTGACTCTTGGGAGAAGTGGAGGGTGGTGTGCCTCTCCACCCTCCCAGTCAAAGATGTTGACTCTTGGGAGAAGTGGAGGGTGGTGTGCCTCTCCACGCTCGCAGTCAAAGATGTTGACTCTTGGGAGAAGTGGAGGGTGGTGTGCCTCTCCACCCTCGCAGTCTAAGACCTTGACTCTTGGGAGAAGTGGAGGGTGGTGTGCCTCTCCACCCTCGCAGTCTAAGACCTTGACTCTTGGGAGAAGTGGAGGGTGGTGTGCCTCTCCACGCTCGCAGTCAAAGACCTGGACTCTTGGGAGAAGTGGAGGGTGGTGTGCCTCTCCACGCTCGCAGTCAAAGATGTTGACTCTTGGGAGAAGTGGAGGGTGGTGTGCCTCTCCACCCTCCCAGTCAAATACCTTGACTCTTGGGAGAAGTGGAGGGTGGTGTGCCTCTCCACCCTCGCAGTCAAAGACCTTGACTCTTGGGAGAAGTGGAGGGTGGTGTGCCTCTCCACCCTCGCAGTCAAAGACCTGGACTCTTGGGAGAAGTGGAGGGTGGTGTGCCTCTCCACCCTCCCAGTCAAAGACCTTGACTCTTGGGAGAAGTGGAGGGTGGTGTGCCTCTCCACCCTCCCAGTCAAAGACCTGGACTCTTGGGAGAAGTGGAGGGTGGTGTGCCTCTCCACCCTCGCAGTCAAAGACCTGGACTCTTGGGAGAAGTGGAGGGTGGTGTGCCTCTCCACCCTCGCAGTCAAAGATGTTGACTCTTGGGAGAAGTGGAGGGTGGTGTGCCTCTCCACCCTCCCAGTCAAAGATGTTGACTCTTGGGAGAAGTGGAGGGTGGTGTGCCTCTCCACCCTCGCAGTCAAAGACCTGGACTCTTGGGAGAAGTGGAGGGTGGTGTGCCTCTCCACCCTCACAGTCAAAGACCTTGACTCTTGGGAGAAGTGGAGGGTGGTGTGCCTCTCCACCCTCCCAGTCAAAGATGTTGACTCTTGGGAGAAGTGGAGGGTGGTGTGCCTCTCCACCCTCGCAGTCTAAGACCTTGACTCTTGGGAGAAGTGGAGGGTGGTGTGCCTCTCCACCCTCGCAGTCTAAGACCTTGACTCTTGGGAGAAGTGGAGGGTGGTGTGCCTCTCCACCCTCGCAGTCTAAGACCTTGACTCTTGGGAGAAGTGGAGGGTGGTGTGCCTCTCCACGCTCGCAGTCAAAGACCTGGACTCTTGGGAGAAGTGGAGGGTGGTGTGCCTCTCCACCCTCCCAGTCAAAGACCTGGACTCTTGGGAGAAGTGGAGGGTGGTGTGCCTCTCCACCCTCACAGTCAAAGACCTTGACTCTTGGGAGAAGTGGAGGGTGGTGTGCCTCTCCACCCTCCCAGTCAAAGATGTTGACTCTTGGGAGAAGTGGAGGGTGGTGTGCCTCTCCACGCTCGCAGTCAAAGATGTTGACTCTTGGGAGAAGTGGATGGTGGTGTGCCTCTCCAC
Source organism: Nerophis ophidion (assembly GCF_033978795.1). Lineage (NCBI taxonomy): Eukaryota > Metazoa > Chordata > Actinopteri > Syngnathiformes > Syngnathidae > Nerophis > Nerophis ophidion. Next base: position 352,019 of record NC_084639.1, on the reverse strand, counting down.
CCTCCCAGTCAAAGACCTGGACTCTTGGGAGAAGTGGAGGGTGGTGTGCCTCTCCACCCTCACAGTCAAAGACCTTGACTCTTGGGAGAAGTGGAGGGTGGTGTGCCTCTCCACCCTCCCAGTCAAAGATGTTGACTCTTGGGAGAAGTGGAGGGTGGTGTGCCTCTCCACGCTCGCAGTCAAAGATGTTGACTCTTGGGAGAAGTGGAGGGTGGTGTGCCTCTCCACCCTCGCAGTCTAAGACCTTGACTCTTGGGAGAAGTGGAGGGTGGTGTGCCTCTCCACGCTCGCAGTCAAAGACCTGGACTCTTGGGAGAAGTGGAGGGTGGTGTGCCTCTCCACGCTCGCAGTCAAAGATGTTGACTCTTGGGAGAAGTGGAGGGTGGTGTGCCTCTCCACCCTCCCAGTCAAATACCTTGACTCTTGGGAGAAGTGGAGGGTGGTGTGCCTCTCCACCCTCGCAGTCAAAGACCTTGACTCTTGGGAGAAGTGGAGGGTGGTGTGCCTCTCCACCCTCGCAGTCAAAGACCTGGACTCTTGGGAGAAGTGGAGGGTGGTGTGCCTCTCCACCCTCCCAGTCAAAGACCTTGACTCTTGGGAGAAGTGGAGGGTGGTGTGCCTCTCCACCCTCCCAGTCAAAGACCTGGACTCTTGGGAGAAGTGGAGGGTGGTGTGCCTCTCCACCCTCGCAGTCAAAGACCTGGACTCTTGGGAGAAGTGGAGGGTGGTGTGCCTCTCCACCCTCGCAGTCAAAGATGTTGACTCTTGGGAGAAGTGGAGGGTGGTGTGCCTCTCCACCCTCCCAGTCAAAGATGTTGACTCTTGGGAGAAGTGGAGGGTGGTGTGCCTCTCCACCCTCGCAGTCAAAGACCTGGACTCTTGGGAGAAGTGGAGGGTGGTGTGCCTCTCCACCCTCACAGTCAAAGACCTTGACTCTTGGGAGAAGTGGAGGGTGGTGTGCCTCTCCACCCTCCCAGTCAAAGATGTTGACTCTTGGGAGAAGTGGAGGGTGGTGTGCCTCTCCACCCTCGCAGTCTAAGACCTTGACTCTTGGGAGAAGTGGAGGGTGGTGTGCCTCTCCACCCTCGCAGTCTAAGACCTTGACTCTTGGGAGAAGTGGAGGGTGGTGTGCCTCTCCACCCTCGCAGTCTAAGACCTTGACTCTTGGGAGAAGTGGAGGGTGGTGTGCCTCTCCACGCTCGCAGTCAAAGACCTGGACTCTTGGGAGAAGTGGAGGGTGGTGTGCCTCTCCACCCTCCCAGTCAAAGACCTGGACTCTTGGGAGAAGTGGAGGGTGGTGTGCCTCTCCACCCTCACAGTCAAAGACCTTGACTCTTGGGAGAAGTGGAGGGTGGTGTGCCTCTCCACCCTCCCAGTCAAAGATGTTGACTCTTGGGAGAAGTGGAGGGTGGTGTGCCTCTCCACGCTCGCAGTCAAAGATGTTGACTCTTGGGAGAAGTGGATGGTGGTGTGCCTCTCCACCCTCCCAGTCAAAGACCTGGACTCTTGGGAGAAGTGGAGGGTGGTGTGCCTCTCCACCCTCACAGTCAAAGACCTTGACTCTTGGGAGAAGTGGAGGGTGGTGTGCCTCTCCACCCTCCCAGTCAAAGATGTTGACTCTTGGGAGAAGTGGAGGGTGGTGTGCCTCTCCACGCTCGCAGTCAAAGATGTTGACTCTTGGGAGAAGTGGAGGGTGGTGTGCCTCTCCACCCTCGCAGTCTAAGACCTTGACTCTTGGGAGAAGTGGAGGGTGGTGTGCCTCTCCACCCTCGCAGTCTAAGACCTTGACTCTTGGGAGAAGTGGAGGGTGGTGTGCCTCTCCACGCTCGCAGTCAAAGACCTGGACTCTTGGGAGAAGTGGAGGGTGGTGTGCCTCTCCACGCTCGCAGTCAAAGATGTTGACTCTTGGGAGAAGTGGAGGGTGGTGTGCCTCTCCACCCTCCCAGTCAAATACCTTGACTCTTGGGAGAAGTGGAGGGTGGTGTGCCTCTCCACCCTCGCAGTCAAAGACCTTGACTCTTGGGAGAAGTGGAGGGTGGTGTGCCTCTCCACCCTCGCAGTCAAAGACCTGGACTCTTGGGAGAAGTGGAGGGTGGTGTGCCTCTCCACCCTCCCAGTCAAAGACCTTGACTCTTGGGAGAAGTGGAGGGTGGTGTGCCTCTCCACCCTCCCAGTCAAAGACCTGGACTCTTGGGAGAAGTGGAGGGTGGTGTGCCTCTCCACCCTCGCAGTCAAAGACCTGGACTCTTGGGAGAAGTGGAGGGTGGTGTGCCTCTCCACCCTCGCAGTCAAAGACCTGGACTCTTGGGAGAAGTGGAGGGTGGTGTGCCTCTCCACCCTCCCAGTCAAAGACCTTGACTCTTGGGAGAAGTGGAGGGTGGTGTGCCTCTCCACCCTCCCAGTCAAAGACCTGGACTCTTGGGAGAAGTGGAGGGTGGTGTGCCTCTCCACCCTCGCAGTCAAAGACCTGGACTCTTGGGAGAAGTGGAGGGTGGTGTGCCTCTCCACCCTCGCAGTCAAAGATGTTGACTCTTGGGAGAAGTGGAGGGTGGTGTGCCTCTCCACCCTCCCAGTCAAAGATGTTGACTCTTGGGAGAAGTGGAGGGTGGTGTGCCTCTCCACCCTCGCAGTCAAAGACCTGGACTCTTGGGAGAAGTGGAGGGTGGTGTGCCTCTCCACCCTCACAGTCAAAGACCTTGACTCTTGGGAGAAGTGGAGGGTGGTGTGCCTCTCCACCCTCCCAGTCAAAGATGTTGACTCTTGGGAGAAGTGGAGGGTGGTGTGCCTCTCCACCCTCGCAGTCTAAGACCTTGACTCTTGGGAGAAGTGGAGGGTGGTGTGCCTCTCCACCCTCGCAGTCTAAGACCTTGACTCTTGGGAGAAGTGGAGGGTGGTGTGCCTCTCCACCCTCGCAGTCTAAGACCTTGACTCTTGGGAGAAGTGGAGGGTGGTGTGCCTCTCCACGCTCGCAGTCAAAGACCTGGACTCTTGGGAGAAGTGGAGGGTGGTGTGCCTCTCCACCCTCCCAGTCAAAGACCTGGACTCTTGGGAGAAGTGGAGGGTGGTGTGCCTCTCCACCCTCACAGTCAAAGACCTTGACTCTTGGGAGAAGTGGAGGGTGGTGTGCCTCTCCACCCTCCCAGTCAAAGATGTTGACTCTTGGGAGAAGTGGAGGGTGGTGTGCCTCTCCACGCTCGCAGTCAAAGATGTTGACTCTTGGGAGAAGTGGATGGTGGTGTGCCTCTCCACCCTCCCAGTCAAAGACCTGGACTCTTGGGAGAAGTGGAGGGTGGTGTGCCTCTCCACCCTCACAGTCAAAGACCTTGACTCTTGGGAGAAGTGGAGGGTGGTGTGCCTCTCCACCCTCCCAGTCAAAGATGTTGACTCTTGGGAGAAGTGGAGGGTGGTGTGCCTCTCCACGCTCGCAGTCAAAGATGTTGACTCTTGGGAGAAGTGGAGGGTGGTGTGCCTCTCCACCCTCGCAGTCTAAGACCTTGACTCTTGGGAGAAGTGGAGGGTGGTGTGCCTCTCCACCCTCGCAGTCTAAGACCTTGACTCTTGGGAGAAGTGGAGGGTGGTGTGCCTCTCCACGCTCGCAGTCAAAGACCTGGACTCTTGGGAGAAGTGGAGGGTGGTGTGCCTCTCCACGCTCGCAGTCAAAGATGTTGACTCTTGGGAGAAGTGGAGGGTGGTGTGCCTCTCCACCCTCCCAGTCAAATACCTTGACTCTTGGGAGAAGTGGAGGGTGGTGTGCCTCTCCACCCTCGCAGTCAAAGACCTTGACTCTTGGGAGAAGTGGAGGGTGGTGTGCCTCTCCACCCTCGCAGTCAAAGACCTGGACTCTTGGGAGAAGTGGAGGGTGGTGTGCCTCTCCACCCTCCCAGTCAAAGACCTTGACTCTTGGGAGAAGTGGAGGGTGGTGTGCCTCTCCACCCTCCCAGTCAAAGACCTGGACTCTTGGGAGAAGTGGAGGGTGGTGTGCCTCTCCACCCTCGCAGTCAAAGACCTGGACTCTTGGGAGAAGTGGAGGGTGGTGTGCCTCTCCACCCTCGCAGTCAAAGATGTTGACTCTTGGGAGAAGTGGAGGGTGGTGTGCCTCTCCACCCTCCCAGTCAAAGATGTTGACTCTTGGGAGAAGTGGAGGGTGGTGTGCCTCTCCACCCTCGCAGTCAAAGACCTGGACTCTTGGGAGAAGTGGAGGGTGGTGTGCCTCTCCACCCTCGCAGTCAAAGACCTTGACTCTTGGTGGACTGTAATGCATACATTTATAGTACCATGTATGTATTACATGGTACTATAAATGTTACTACGTTTCATAAATACTCACAGCATGTATATAAAACAAATACTTGTTGTTTTTTTAGAGAGCTTTACAGGCAAAAGAGAGCAACTCCCCTTAGCTCTGTTGTTAGCTGACTTTTGCTAACATTTATTTAGGATTTAGAATGCATAAAACAACATGTCTTGTCATACATAGATTAAAAAAGTGCAGTTCCTATTTAAGCGTTCACACTTTTTAAATTGTGTTCATTTTTTTTTTTTTGCATTTCATCGATTAGTTAAAGAAGAATCAAGACGTTTGATCATATCTCAGTAAATATTACATGAGTCCTGACAAAGACATGTTCTTGTAGACCATTTTGCCATTTTGGGGCCAGCAGGGATGAAAGTGAGGAATAAAAAGGTGGTTTTTCCTGACGTTGTAGTGGATAATATAATTGTCATCACAGACATTAGACACAGACCATTAAAAATAATAAGCAGCGTCTTGACAGCCTTCATGTGACGGCGTGACAAGATTCGCTTCCTGGGCAGACATTGGAACAAGTCCATTTCCTGAAGGCCGGACTGATGTCATTCAACGTCAACGCCAACGCCATCCAAGCCCATCATCATCATCATCATCATCATGGAGAACATTTGGGGAAAAACCAGAAGATTGTTTTCATTAGCTGGGAGCTGGCAGAAGTGACTGAGTGTTCACCACCATACTCATGCAGATCTGAGTGTTCACCACCATACTCATGCAGATCTGAGTGTTCACCACCATACTCATGCAGATCTGAGTGTTCACCACCATACTCATGCAGATCTGAGTGTTCACCACCATACTCATGCAGATCTGACTTCTGCATGAGCTTTTCACTCATTAGAATCAATGCCCACCATTTGGTAACAAAATAATAATAATAATAATAAATAGGCTTCACTGCACATCTTTAAGAGGAACTGCACTTGTTAAGAATTGTGTCCATCGTTCACAATCATAAGCGACAAGAAGACAAAAGTTGTTCTTGGTTTTCTGCATTCCAACAAGTACAAATCATCTCCTTCTAGCTGGTTAGCAATGCAGCTAATGTAAGCAATCAATGCTACCTCTGAATCATTTAAAATGTATTTAAAACTGTCAACAATACTTTATGTTCTGCAACCTGCGTAATAACCAAGATGGAGCAACATTGCTATTGTACGAGTGAACACTGAGGAACACATCGGTGTGCTACAGTATTAGCTGTAAAAGCTTCATATTCCACATTTTGCAGCTTTGAGTCACTTTCACTCTCTTGCCTTCAGTCTGCACCAACGTCTCACTCTTCCTTCATGCTCACTTCTAGAAGCAGTAGTTCATCCTCAGTATATTCAGCTTCAAAAAGATAATATTGGGAATCCTCATTTACTCAAAAATAGTAATAAGTCTGCCATGATTAGAAAACACTTGTGTTTGACTTTTGAAGTAAGAACACACATTTGTTGACAGAAGTCGGAAGTGTGCTGCTATGGAAATAAATACATGTGAAAAGAGATTAGTCCTGGCAATAATTAAAATGACCAAAATACTGTAAATAAAATACATTACATATCGGTATGAAGGTGTCTGTTACTACAGTATTTATATACTTGCTGTGTGTGTATTGTACATATTGTTATGCAGGTGTCTGTTACTACTTGATAGATAGATAGATAGATAGATAGATAGATAGATAGATAGATAGATAGAGCTATAAAATATAGATAGTTATGCAATGTATATATGTATACATAGCTATAAAACAAATATATATATATATATATATATATATATATATATATATATATATATATATATATATATATATATATATATTTGCAGTGTGTATATTGTACATATTGTTATGCAGGTTTCTGTTACTATTTGATAGATAGATAGATAGATAGATAGATAGATAGATAGATAGATAGATAGATAGATAGATAGATAGATAGATGGAGCTATAAAATATAGTTATGCAATGTATATATATATACATAGCTATAAAACAAAAAAAAACACACAAAAAAAAAATATATATATATATATATATATATGTATATATTTGCAGTGTGTGTATTGTACATTGTCACTACTAGATAGATAGATAGATAGATAGATAGATAGATAGATAGATAGATGATGATAGATAGATAGATTGATAGATATAGATTGATAGATCTATAGAATATATATAGCTATACAAGCTATAAAATATATATATATATATATATGCATACATATACATATAAATATATACACATACATATACATATATATACACACATTTTATATATATATATAAATATATATACACACACACACATTATATATATATATATATATATTTGCAGTGTGTATATTGTACATTGTTACTACTAGATAGATAGATAGATAGATGGATAGAAATAGATAGAGCTATAGAATATATATAGCTATACAAGCTATAAAATATATATATATATATATATATTTGCAGTGTGTATATTGTACAGTGTTACTACTAGATAGAGCTATAAAATATATATATATATATATATATATATATATATATATATATATATATATATATATATATATATATATATATATATATATTTGCAGTGTGTATATTGTACATTGGAGGGTTTTGAAGTTGTTTTAGAGACTTTGACGGCTACAAGAAAGACTCCGGTTACCCGCATCTTGAAAAGGTTTATCAACTTTCAAAACAACCCCTGCAAAAAAAGACATGAGTTCTTGTCTCTCATTCTGATTGTGAACGATAGGCAAAACTCCCCCCCAAAAAAGTGCAGTTCCCCTTTAAGAAAAAGAGTGAAGTGGTGCCAACTATGCTTCACTGACAGACGGACTTGTTGGAAGTTTTTCTTCAATGAATATTCTAACCTTGCATGACGTACAAATGCGCTGTTAGCACGTAGCTCACATTGCTAGCCATGTGTCAAACGCCACTGAAACACAAGCAGTGATGCGGCGTCCCTCAACACTTTGTGTGTGTGTGTGTGTGTGTGTGTGTGTGTGTGTGTGTGTGTGTGTGTGTGTGTGTGTGTGTGTGTGTGTGTGTGTGTGTGTGTGTGTGTGTGTGTGTGTGTGTGTGTGTGTGTGTGTGTGTGTGCCTTTAAGACAAAAGCCAGCTGTCATTTGACCATGGAGCGCCAAACTGGGTTTATCAGGAAACACTTCTCTGCCAATCGGACAGACTTAGAAAATGGAAAAAGCCCAAAGTGGGGAATCATTTCCATTTTATGTCTGCAGATAAGTAACATTTCATTCTTCTTCTTTTTACTATTTGCTTCATTGCTCAGAGTTGAATGTTTTATATTATTTCATGCACAGCTACTCTTTAAAAATGTATTATTTTGGTTAAATGTTGATTCACTGCCATTCCGAAAACACCGACACAGGATCAGTGTGGTCAGTACATCTAGTGAGTGTGCCACACACTCGCTGAGGTGCCATATACTCATCACTACACATAGTGTTGCTAACAAGTGCACAATTAGTGGAATGTGGGTGAGTATTAATGAGCTCATTAAAGATACAGACACACCCAGACTTAGGGCTGGACCAGATTGGCTAAAATAATAAATCACAATTATTACGGCTCGGGATCTTTCTGTGTGGAGTTTGCATGTTCTCCCCGTGACTGCGTGGGTTCTACTCCACCTTCCTCCCACCTCCAAAGACATGCACCTGGGGATAGGCCCCTCCCACCTCCAAAGACATGCACCTGGGGATAGGCCCCTCCCACCTCCAAAGACATGCACCTGGGGATAGGCCCCTCCCACCTCCAAAGACATGCACCTGGGGATAGGCCCCTCCCACCTCCAAAGACATGCACCTGGGGATAGGCCCCTCCCACTTCCAAAGACATGCACCTGGGGATAGGCCCCTCCCACCTCCAAAGACATGCACCTGGGGATAGGCCCCTCCCACTTCCAAAGACATGCACCTGGGGATAGGCCCCTCCCACCTCCAAAGACATGCACCTGGGGATAGGCCCCTCCCACCTCCAAAGACATGCACCTGGGGATAGGCCCCTCCCACCTCCAAAGACATGCACCTGGGGATAGGCCCCTCCCACCTCCAAAGACATGCACCTGGGGATAGGCCCCTCCCACTTCCAAAGACATGCACCTGGGGATAGGCCCCTCCCACTTCCAAAGACATGCACCTGGGGATAGGCCCCTCCCACCTCCAAAGACATGCACCTGGGGATAGGCCCCTCCCACCTCCAAAGACATGCACCTGGGGATAGGCCCCTCCCACCTCCAAAGACATGCACCTGGGGATAGGTTGATTGGCAACACTAAATGGTCCCTAGTGTGTGAATGTTGTCTATCTGTGTTGGCCCTGCGATGAGGTGGCGACTTGTCCAGGGTGTACCCCGCCTTCCGCCCGATTGTAGCTGAGATAGGCGCCAGCGCCCCCCGCGACCTCGAAAGGGAATAAGCGGTAGTAAATGGATGGATGGATAATATTATGATTGATATCAAATCTCGATTTATAACTAATTGGAAAAGTTAAATACATATTGTACCACCAAAACACAACTTTATACACAATTTAAAAGGACAACTTGATATGAATTGGTACCAAATAAACAACTACTAAAATAATTCTAGTAAGAAGAAGCAGTATGAAATACATTCTGATTTTATGGTTTTTTAATTTTTTTTATTTCCTTATTTACATTTTACACTTGTTTTACCAACATAGAGTGTGTGCTTTTTATGTCTAATAAAATGTTATGAAAACACAAGTGTGTCAAAGGGCTTTAAAAACTACAAATGTTTGTTAAAGAACCCTCACATGTATTGCTGCCATACATCAATGTATATGAAGTCAAAGCTTAATAATCATGTCAATGTATCCAAAAGTGCTAACAGTACATTTAAGGTACTTTTTTTTTATTTTTATGAAATCAACATAAAACACAATACACTCACAATTAGTGCACCAACCCCCATTCACACAAAAGGGTTATTTCTTTCTGTTATTAATATTCTGCTTCCTGCAATATAGAACACAGTGTGCAAGGGATACATATATACATACACACACACACACATACATACATACATACATACATACACACACACACATACATACATACATACATACATACATACATACATACATACACACACACACATACATACATACATACATACATACACACACATACATACACACATACATACATACATACACACACACATACATACATACATACATACACACACACATATACATACATACATACATATACACATACATACATACATACATACATACACACATACATACACACATACACACATACACACATACATGCATGCATACATACATACATACATACATACATACATACATACATACATACATACATACATACATACATACATACATACATGCAAGTTCACGCACTGCAGGTGCTGCAGTGCCTCTCTTTAAACTGAACTTTCAAATGGAAGTAAAATTTCAGTTCCGTCTTCTAATCGTCTGTAGCGTTTCTACTGGTGTGGATTTTTCATTCATCACTCCCGGCAACGCTTGTAAGTTTTACAATATAACTAAGACAACTCCTACTTACTAAAGTATGTATGCATGTGTGACGTCTGTAGGAGAGTTCTCATGCATATTTGTACATTCTATCATAGTAGAATAAAGCTAGCGTCTTTAGCATGAGCTAGTAGGCTAACAGGTTTATGAGGGTCTGTGTTGTTACCAACTTACAAAGTAAATTCAGCAAAACATCATGTGGAGTTGTTGAGTCTGTTTAGCTGATTGAAGAGCTAGCTTGCGCAGCTGGTGGGTCCATGACCATGACTTCTGTTTTGTTTGATCAGCCCTTTTACTGCCGTGTTACAGACACTGTTAGGCATACTTGCCAACCTTGAGACCTCCGATTTCGCGGGGTGGGGGCCGTGGTTGGGGGCGTGATTACAAGGGGAGGAGTATATTTACAGCTACAATTCACCAAGTATTTAATATATATACAGTAAATATATATTATGTATATATATAAGAAACACTTGACTTTCAGTGAATTCTAGCTATATATTTTTTTTTTATTATTATTATATATATATATATATATATATATATATATATATATATATATATATATATATATATATAATACTTGAATTTCAGTGTTCATTTATTTACACATTTACACACACATAACACTCATCTACTCATTGTTGAGTTAAGGCTTGAATTGTCCATTCTTGTTCTATTCTCTGTCACTATTTTTCTAACCATACACATGTACAGTAGATGGCAGTATTGTCCTGTTTAAGAGTGTCACAACATTGCTGTTTACGGCAGACAAACCGCTTTACGGTAGACGAAAACGTGACTGCTGTTGTTGTGTGTTGTTACCGCGCTGGGAGGACGTTAATGAAACTGCCTAACAATAAACCCACATTAGAAACCAAGAACTCGCCCTCGATCATTCTACAGTTATAACGGGCAGACACACTGTTTATATTGTGGGAAAGTGGACGTAAAAACAGTCTGTCCTCACTTAGGTCCGAATGGACTGGAGGGGGCGTGTCCTCCAGCTCCGCCTGAATTTCGGGAGAAAATTTGTCCCGGGAGGTTTTCGGGAGAGGCGCTGAATTTTGGGAGTCTCCCGGAAAATCCCGGAGGGTTGGCAAGTATGCCGTTAGGATACAATTAAAGTATGTAAATAAACATTTATAAAACGTTTCTGTGTAAATAAGTCATGTCACAAGGTATATATCTGCGACTAATAGTCCGGTGCGGCTAATATACGGAGACATCCTTTTTTTTCTCTAATATTTAGTGGGTGCGACTTATATATGGAGTCTGTTTAGCTGATTGGAGAGCTAGCTTGTGCAGCTAGTGGGTCCATGACCATGACTTCTGTTTTGTTAGGTCAGCCCTTTTACTGCCCTGTCACAGACACCGTTTGGAAACAATGAATGTATGTAAATAAACATTTACAGCATATTTCTGTGTATTTCACAACGTATATATCTGCCACTAATATATTGAAAAATATGCTTTCTTCTAAAATGAAGTGGGCGCGGCAAATGTGGTCCGTAAAACACGTGGTGTTCAAACAATAGTCCTCTTCAGTTGCTGTTGTCCATAATCCAGCCTCGCCTCGGTGGAGATCGAAATTGAAAGTTTACTCGGCGTATGTATTAAGCGCACACATTCCTGTCCACTCTCAGCAAGTACTTCCTAACAGTGTTAAAAGCGGAGAGAACATGCGGGATGAGATCATGGTTCTCCCAGCAGAACCAAGGTCGCAGCTAGCAACTCCTAAGGCCTTCCATTCTGCCCAAAGGAGGGTCAATATTCCCCGGGCCTGGTCATTACAAATGAGTCTTCATCAGCCGCTTTGCAGTCTCCGGTGTAAACCCGTCTTCCTGACCATGACATCTCAGTTTCAGCTGCTTTCTACCTCGCGCTCTACAGAGGCCACTTGAAAAAGTCAGCAAGCCGGTCTTCAGCACGTGTTCGTGTTCTGAAGACGTCAGCTTGGACGCCCAACAAAGCCATCACTCCCAGCTTTGAGAGAGCGATAAATGGAGGCAAATCGGAACCAAGGTGCGGTTCATCCCCATCCAATAGTTCTTGACTTGTCTACTTTGCTTTATGTCCCTGCAGGTCTAGTATGCTTTATGTCCCTGCAGGTCTAGTATGCTTTATGTCCCTGCAGGTCCCACATGATTGCATCAGCAGGCTTTGGAGGACCCCAGAAGGTCTGGACAGGGGAAAGTGCATTCATCCACCTATTTTTGCTGGAAGGAATACACTGAGAGGAGTTGGACGCCAGCAGCACAATTTGGCAGACGGGCAGAACCACTTTTTTAAAAACTTGGCGCAGCAGGTCTTGCATTGGTTCATATAGGGTCGTACAATATACTGCTTCTATTAAATACCACAGTACTTATCAATCATCATAATCAAACACTGCTCCCCCTTTTTATCTTTTCATTGAGGGGTATGACGGCGTTTGGTCACGTGGTGACATTGCTGCTTTTACCAGCAGAGGAGCATGTATGGCAGCGCACACACACTGAGTACTTCCAAGCAGACACAGTGTGTAGACAGAAAAGGGAGAATGGACGCATTTTGGTGTAAAAAGTCAGGATAAAGGTGAAGTTCTAACACTGAAACACCCTCAGGAAGAGCAGCTAACATCCATCCACAGTGTTTTAGCTACTTCTCAATCACTAATCCTTGTCTCCATGGCGACAAATAAAGTAGATTTCTTACGAGTAGCATTATCACTGGAGGACGAGGACTATCTAAACATGCTTCACTACACAGCGTAAGAGGATACAATAGCTCACCTTTTTCACAATGTAAACAAACACCATGGGTGGATCTACACCTGACATCCACTGTAATGATACTAAGTACAAGAGCGTATCTAGTCGATGCTACAATGATTACATCGATATTTCTTTAGCATCACAAAATATTTTTTCTTTTAAATAATATGTTTATAAAGTGAGTAAATACTGTATGTCCCCTGACACATGAGGACTTTGAACATGACCAATGTATGATCCTGTAACCACTTGGTATCGCATCCATACCTAAATGTGTGGTATCATCCAAAACTAATGTCAAGTATCAAACAACAGAAGAATAAGTGATTATTACAACTTAAGGGTACTTTTTAGAGGCGGTGTAGTACCGAATGTGATTCATTAGTACCGGTATACCGCACAACCCTGTTAGACACACACTAAAATATTTGATCCATGGTTTTATTTAAAACATTTATCAAAATAGGTGGACAAATGTAGATTGAAACAAACGTTCATTAGCAGAAAAAAATAAATAATTAATTAGATTATCCAGAGAATAGTCCTCGATACTGTGGTAGAGCGCAATATATGTGTATATTTTCACACACACACACTATATATATATATATATATATATATATATATATATATATATATATATATAAATAATATGACATTATTTTTATTTCAATATTTAAATGTTTATATTCCTCCATCTTGATTTGTAAAGGTTATGGAGTGTTTTTTTTTGGGTTGGATTAAAAAAAGTGTTTCAGGCGCTTCACTTCCTGTTTACGTGACATCATGCAAGTTCACTTCCTGTTGTCGGTGTTACTTCTAGTACAGGTCGATCCCTTCGTACTAAGAGAGCACAGTTTGTAGGTCACGTGACGACAATTGAATATCTCACAGTGACAGTTATGACTTTACGCACATTTACATTGTCTCTCCTATTTGTGTTAGCATTTAAGCTAGCATGCTTCTCCAGTATACAGCGGTATCTTATTTCAAGTGTTATCGATCACGGTTTTTCCATATTCAGAATAATTGTATATTAAGTTATCACACAACTTTGTGTTCCCATGAGAAGACAAAACCTGTCTTTCATCTTATCTAGCAAAAGGCTTGTCAAACTCCACTGTGCGTGTTAGGATGCGACATGGAGGTGTCTGTTTCTTTGATCTAGTGACAGCCGCAGGAAGACCTTGTCCTGACCCGAGATCTACAAAGCAGAGAGGGAGCAGATCTGACTCAGCTCCAGGCATCTTTTCTTTGAACTTTTAATGACCGAACACAACAGCGGTTTATGACCACCTCCCCTTAGGAGCAGCTGTGTAATGTAATGTAAGATAATGCTATGTAACCAGAAAAGGCCCAAATTCTAGAGGCAGCGTGGAACTCGGTGTGGTGACGCTGTACGAGGGTGCAGGCACACAGGTGCTCTCCTCATGAGCTAAATTGAACCCTGTCTCTGTTTGATTTCCTTTGCTTCTTGTCTAATAGATGTCATCGGTGTTTGAACCTGAAAGCCATCATTTTAATTTAAAGCGGTAAAGCTAATTAAATCAGTTAAATGTGTTGTTGTTTGGGTGTGCAGCGAGCCCAGAAGTGGAACGTTAGAACGCCCTGAACCCTCAAACGTTGGAAGTATGTGCGTCAAGCTTTGAGGTTTGTGTTGGGAAAGTTTGCATATTTAGCATAAGTATTAATGTCATCAAGTCTCCCTGGTTTGAAAGTCCACGTGCTCATTATGTAGCAGAGTTGACGGACGTCACTGACCATGACTCACGGCGCTTATTATCTCTCGGCCAGATCGTCTTCACGCTTAAAAGCCTTTTTTTGTTGTCGCATTCTTCTTTCGCAGGAAAGGAAATAATGTGGTTCGAGGAAAGAAAGTGTTCTTGCAGGGAGGAATAACACCAGCAGGCTCTCAGACTTGCTGTTTCTCCTCTAAGACGCTGCCAAACTACATTGATCAGGGCTTTGCACACCAATAAACCGAAAGCTCGCATGGAGAGGATGAATATCGAGTCTGAGAGCAGGAGCCGATGAAGGCCTTTCTAAAACCATCTGATCAATGACCTGATCGGTGAGAATATTCACAGCCATGTTTATTGGCTTCAGTCTTTTTTGCAAAGCAAAACAACATTCAAACACCTTAAAGAGGCCCTAAGTGTGAAAAATGGAAAATCAATTGACATTTCCCAGAACAAAATGCCAAATAAGACGTTTATTTTATACTAGTGATGGTAAAGATCCATCCATCCATCCATCTTCTTCCGCTTATCCGAGGTCGGGTCGCGGGGGCAGCAGCCTAAGCAGGGAAACCCAGACTTCCCTATCTCCAGCCACTTCGTCTAGCTCTTCCCGGGGGATCCCGAGGCGTTCTCAGGCCAGCCGGGAGACATAGTCTTCCCAACGTGTCCTGGGTCTTCCCCGTGGCCTCCTACCAGCTGGACGTGCCCTAAACACCTCCCTAGGGAGGCGTTCGGGTGGCATCCTGACCAGATGCCCGAACCACCTCATCTGGCTCCTCTCCATGTGGAGGAGCAGCGGCTTTACTTTGAGTTCCTCCCGGATGGCAGAGCTTCTCACCCTATCTCTAAGGGAGAGACCCAAACTCATTTGGGCCGCTTGTACCCGTGATCTTATCCTTTCGGTCATGACCCAAAGCTCATGACCATAGGTGAGGATGGGAACGTAGATCGACCGGTAAATTGAGAGCTTTGCCTTCCGGCTCAGCTCCTTCTTCACCACAACGGATCGATACCATGTCCGCATTACTGAAGACGCCGCACCGATCCGCCTGTCGATCTCACGATCCACTCTTCCCTCACTCGTGAACAAGACTCCTAGGTACTTGAACTCCTCCACTTGGGGCAGGGTCTCCTCCCCAACCCGGAGATGGCACTCCACCCTTTTCCGGGCGAGAACCATGGACTCGGACTTGGAGGTGCTGATTCTCATTCCGGTCGCTTCACACTCGGCTGCGAACCAATCCAGTGAGAGCTGAAGATCCCGGTCAGATGAAGCCATCAGGACCACATCATCTGCAAAAAGCAGAGACCTAATCCTGCGGTCACCAAACCGGAACCCCTCAACGCCTTGACTGCGCCTAGAAATTCTGTCCATAAAAGTTATGAACAGAATGGGTGACAAAGGACAGCCTTGGTGGAGTCCAACCCTCACTGGAAATGTGTCCCACTTACTGCCGGCAATGCGGACCAAGCTCTGACACTGATCATACAGGAAGTGGACCGCCACAATAAGACAGTCCCATACCCCATAGTCTCTGAGCACTCCCCACAGGACTTCCCGAGGGACACGGTCCAATGCCTTCTCCAAGTCCACAAAGCACATGTAGACTGGTTGGGCAAACTCCCATGCACCCTCAAGAACCCTGCCCAGAGTATAGAGCTGGTCCACGGTAAAGATGATGGTAAAGATGAGAAATTAAAACTGGAAATGATACTTATTTTCTGGACGATAGAGTTCTATAGAGCAGTGGTTCTCAAATGGGGGTACGTGTACTACTGGGGGTACTTGAAGGTATGCCAAGGGGTACGTGAGATTTTCCAAAACAATTCAATTCAAAAATCCTTTATGAATATATTTATTGAATAATACTTCAACAAAATATGAATGTAAGTTGATAAAGTGTGAAAAGAAATACAACAATGCAATATTCAGTGTTGACAGCTAGATTTTTTGTGGACATGTTCCATAAATATTGATGTTAAAGATTTATTTTTGTGTGCAGAAATGTTTAGAAGTAAGTTGATGAATCCAGATGGATCTCTATTACAATCCCCAAAGAGGACACTTTAACTTGATGATTACTTGCATTTATCATTAAATCACGTGTTTATTGTTCAACAAGTTTTTAGTTTTTTTCCAAATAGTTGAAGAAAGACCACTACAAATGAGCAATATTTTGCACTGTTATACAATTTAATAAATCAGAAAGTGATGACATAGTGATGTATTTTACTTATTTTTTTCAACCAAAAATGCTTTTCTCTGATTAGGGGGTACTTGAATTAAAAAAATGTTCACAGGGGGTACATCACTGAAAAAAGGTTGAGAACCACTGCTATAGAGTATATAAGACGCACCATAAAATTTTAGAAGAATAAAATATTTTTCCATTAATTAGCTGCACTGATATATATGTTGTGAAATGAGTTATGTACACAGAAATATTCTGTAATTGTTTATTTACATACTTTAATTGTTTGAAAAACGGTGTGTGTAACACGGTAGTAAAAGGGCTGATCAAACAAACCAGAGGTCATGGTAGCTAGCTCACCAATTAGCTAAACAGACTCAATAACTCCACACTGACGTTTTGGGGAATTTACGAAACAAACAATACAAAAAGAATGCCATTGTGAGTTAAAAACACTAACAAAGACACTCATAAACGTATTAGCATATAAGCTAATGCTAACAACACTAGTGTGACTTCATGACAATAGCAGGTACAACTATGCATTAAAACACCCCTACAGACATCACACACGGGGCGTTTTCGTAAGTAAGAATTGTTTTAGTTATATTGTAAAACTTCCAAACGTTGCTCGCAGTGATGAATGAAGAATCATTTCGAGCAAAAACGCTATGGACGGTTTTACTTCCGGTTCAAGGCATTAAAACAGGGTGTACAATTTTTCTAACCCGCAATACCTGCAGTGCGCGAACGAGACACACCACTAAATTTTAGATGAAAAAAAAAAATTTCCATATATTACTTACACCAAACGGAAACCGGAGATACTGTATTCTTTACACAGAAATATTCTGTCAATATTTATTTACATACCTCAATTGTTTCCAAACGGTGTCTGTTACACGGCAGTAAAAGGGCTGATCAAACAAAACAGAAGTCATGGTCATGGACCCACTAGCTCTCCAATCAGCTAAACAGACTCAATAACTCCACGCTGACGTTTTGGGAAATACAAAAAAAAAAATGTCATTGTAAGTTAATCATACCAACACAGACACTCAAGAATGTGTTAGCATATTAGCTAATGCTAACGACACTAGCGTGATCACATCACAATAGCAGGTACAAATATGCATGAAAAAACTCCTGCACACATCACACCTGGGACTGTTTCATAAGTAAGAATTGTTTTAGTTATATTGTAAAACTTTCGAAAGTTGTTCGGAGTGATATTAGAAGAATCCTTTCGAACAAAAACGCTACGGACGGTTTTACTTCCGGTTCAAAGCATTAAAACAGGGAGTACATTTTTTTCAACTAGACGGACAACAAATGAAAACACAGCTTCAACACTCAAGTCTTAGTTTTTGCGCTTAGGAAACGTCTCTATGGCTTCCTCTGTTTGATGTGGTCATTACTGCCACAAGTGGTGGAGAAGTGTATTACAAGCATCTGTCTAGTATTGTTTGTTTAACTAGCGTGAAAACCTACTTTTAACACTTGTATGACAGTAAAAATGAACATCCAAATGTAATTAAGACTTGTGTTGTCCAGTGGAAAACAATATTAATCCATCAGCTCTGCTCCGTTCAAAAGGCACCTGTGATTACTTTTGTCAAATATTGGCCTGGAAGTGATGAGGTTTTCACGGTCAAAGGTCAAAGGCAAGGTAACTCGACACTGAACAGCAAAAGTTAACAAAACTGCAAAAAAAAGTGAAGTGGTGACAAAAGGTGAAAGGTGTGTTTCCTTTTAGGAAAAACACCAAACATCTTGACACCGGTGGTAAAGTTCCATTTTTAAAACAGATTTGTGAATAAAGATACTAAAATGAAAATAGGGACTAATTACATTTATTACACATGTTTCGAAAAATGGCAAAAAGTTAACATTTTAGGGATGGACAAATAATCGAGTTTTGGTTTTGAATTGAATTATGGTTACTCAGGATTATGAAAATATAAGAAACTGGAAAAAAAGCGACGGCCGCTAAAGCTAGCAAGAACAGTCCATACGCCACAACACATCTCATCTGCTTGTGTGGTTGTGAACGACATCATCCATGTCAGCTCAGTGCACAAACAGGACAGCAGCAGCATCTTTTTACTATGTTTTGAACTGAGTCCATTCTCTGCTGGTCAAACTGAGAACTACAGCACAGCACACTTCCCCCTTCACAATAATAGTGCCGTCTGATAAAAACTAAATAAGAAAATGAGGGTTTCAATAAAGTATCTTACACAAGCATAATGTACTTAAAGTCATTATTGATACATTTACATAATTGTTCTGCTTTGACCTTTCATCATGAATTGATGAAGGTGAAGTTGAACATCGTATTGGGGTGTTACCATTTAGTGCTCAATTGTACACAATATGTACTGTACTGTGCAGTCTACTAATAAAAGTCAAAATCAATTAATCAATTAATCAAAACCTAAAATACTGGTTAAAAAATGTCTAATTATGTATTACAGCAATAAATGTGAGGATTTTTGCATTTAATTAATATTATATAAGATTTTATTTGACACCAAAAGCAAACACTTTGCTGGTAAAATAAGTGTAAAAGCTACATAACGGAATTAAAATTAAAAACTTGATTTGATAGTTTTTTATATTGCCATAATCATTTTAATTTTTTGCAATTATTATTATTTCACTTGTATTTTTTGTTACTAAATCATCTCCAGGTTTTTTTAAACTACATTTAAATTAGAATTTTGGTGATGCAATCAATAGTCATGTTTTCTAATGAATGAATAATTCTGTAATTATTCCTTAATACAATATCAATTAAAATAATGGTGATTATTATTTTTGTCGTAATGTTCCAGTCCGACTACATTTCATACAATAGCATTTATGTTTAAATATCTATTAGTTGTCATCAATGTATTCATTTGGTTCTTGTCAGATAGTGGGGTGATGGATGGCAGATCAAATATAAACAGTCTGCATTTATGCAACCTGCAACCATACCCAAAGCGCTTCACAGTCTTGGTCACATTCACACACTGATGGCGCTAGCTACCATGCAGCGGTGGTTGGAATCGAACCAGAAACCCTGAGGTTGCTGCCAGTGGGTGTGTGGATCTTGCTTTATCAGTCTCACGCTTCAAAATCCACTTGGGAAAAGCTCCAGACTACAAAACATTCACAATGTAGAATGCTGAATGTAGCCACAAAACACATCAAAATCAGTATAATTTGTTGTATTTACTTTGTTCCGTAGGTTAAGACAATGTTGATGAATGGATTATTTAAGTATTCATTTTATCTTTCAGTATCTATTAGTAGTTTAAATAAGATTCATGATTATTTTCTGTGACCTATTAAAAACAATGTTAACACAATTATTCTTTGTTGTCAAACAATTGATCTTTATTAGGGAGCGAATGTCCCTTTTGGACAGAAGACCCTTATTGAATTTCTAGACTTTTATTCTTTCTTTCTTTATTATCATTCCGCAGCTTTGAGCTGTAATTTGAGCCCCTTAACATGCTTCAAAACTCACCAAATTTGACACACACATCAGGCGAACATTGCGATTTAATCAAAAAACCTAACCCCAAAACTAAAAATTGCATTCTAGCGCCCCCTAGGAAGAAAACACAGACAAAACTGCCTGTAACTTCCAGTAGGAATGTCGTACAAACATGAAACAAAAACCTCTATGTGGGTCTCACTTAGACTTAGATTTCATACACTGACATGCTTCAGCAAAAATCAACAGGAAGTTTGCAATTCCCCCTTCAAAACAAAAGATTTGTAAAAACACTCATATTTGCCTCTACGAGCTGTAATTAGACCCCCTTAACATGCTTCAAAACTCACCAAACTGGACACACACATCAGGACTGGCAAAAATTGCGATCTAATCAAATAACCTAACCCAAAAAACTCAAAATTGCGCTCTAGCGCCCCCTAGGAAGAAAACACAGACAAAACTGCCTGTAACTTCCAGTAGGAATGTCGTAGCGACATGAAACAAAAACCTCTATGTAGGTCTCACTTAGACCTAGATTTCATAGACTGACATGCTTCAGCAAAAATCAACAGGAAGTTTGCAATTCCCCCTTCAAAACAAAAGTTTTATAAAAACACTCACCTTTGCCTTTACGAGCTGTAATTTGACCCCCTTAACATGCTTCAAAACTCACCAAACTGGACACACACATCAGGACTGGCGAAAATTGCTATCTAATCAAAACACCTTACCGCAAAACTCAAAATTGCGCTCTAGCGCCCCCTAGGAATGAAACACAGACAAAACTGCTCCTAGGAAGAAAACCCAGACAAAACTGCCTGCAGCTTCCAGTAGGAATGTCATAGAGACATGAAACAAAAACCTCTATGTAGGTCTCACTTAGACCTACATTCCATATATTGACAACCCCCAGCAAGAATCAACGGGAAGTTTGCAATTCTCCCCTTCAAAACAAAAGTTTTGTAATAACCGGTTACCTTTTTTCAACCGTTATCTCCTCTGAGCGCGTTTGTCGTGTCGGCTTCAAACTACCACAGGAGAGGGATTGAACCCTTCTGATTATAAGTTGATGATAGAGTTTTAATTACTGCTACGGTTTTGATTTTATCAGCCTTCAAAGAACCGCTGCGCTGAAAACCATATCAAAGATGGCCGCCGTGCGCAGACACAGTGAAGGAGACGGTTTTTTTTTCCCGTTTTTTTCCCCGTGCCGTCTGCTGCTGGTGCGCACGCACCAACATTCGTCAGGGAGGGGCTGTGATCGTCTATACCAAGATGGCTGCCAGGTGCCGTAGCTAAGTTGGTATGTTTTAAAGTTGTTGTTTGCCTGCGTATCATAAAAACAACCTTCCAACATTTTACAACTAATTGTAAACTTTAGGTGTCGACCATCAGGGCCGAGTTGCGACGAGAGAGTGTGTCGATCTTAAGATATTACGCTGAGCTGGTAAGTCTATGTGTTTGCTAATAGTAGCCAAAGCGGTCCCGTCCATCATTGCTAGCAGCTTTAATTTCTTTAGATTTCTTAAATGTTAAGGACACAATGTTATGCAGAGGTGTACTTATAACTATGTTATAGACAAATGATAAGACAGTATTTTGCAGACTACAGAGTGCACCAGCATATCAGGCCCAACTAATACATTTTAGAAGAAAAAAAAATGTTTCCATACATTAGCTGCACCGGACTATAAGCAGTTGTGAAATGAGTTATTTACACAGAAATATTCTTTAAATGTTGATTTATACACTTCAGTTGTTTCCAAACGCTGTTTGCAACACGGCAGTAAAACGGCTGTTCAAACAAAACAGAAGTTATCGTCATAGACCGAGTAGCTGCGCAAGCTAGCTCTCCAATCAGCTAAACTGACTCTATAACTTCACGCTGACGTTATGGGGAATTTACTGAGGAATTTGTGAAAGTGAAACAATACAAAAATGATGCCATTGTAGGTTAATAATACTAACACATACACTCGGAAATGTGTTAGCACATTAGCTAATGCTAACGATGATAACTTGATTACATTACAATAGCAGGTACAAATATGCATAAAAACACATCACACATGGGACTTTAGTAAGTAAGAATTGTTTTAGTTATATTGTAAAACTTACAAACGTTGCCTGGAGTAACGAAGTATGAATCTACATGAGTAGAAACGCTGTGGATGGCTAAAAGGCGGAACGGCACTTCTATTTCCGGCTGAAAGCTCAGTCTAAACAAAAGGCCTGTGCATCTCCTTCTGCATTGATCCATCAATGTGACGTACAAAGTCTTCTAGAATCAAAGCTCCATGTAGACTACTGGTGTCAAACTCAAGGTCCGGGGGCCACACTTCATTTTATTTGGCCCTGGAAAGCTTGGAAATAATATGTACCAATAAGATACTGTAACTTTTCTCACTAAATGTATTCTTTCTTTCTATTGTAGGAGGAAAAAATATATGTAGTCCATGTAAACACAAATTATGTCAACTTAAATATTGTTTAATTATGCAAAAGTAGATGATCAAACATTCAAAACATGTTTTGAATACAAAATAAATACTAATAATGTTATAAAGCAAGTTATCCATCAAATTGTGGAATGTAAAAGTAGTAATAGATGTCACGACATTTGGGCATTTACAGTAATACTACATTTACAGTAATACTACATTTACAGTAATACAACGAAAATCTACAGTTGTTAATTTGCAGTTAAACAAACAAACAAACTGGCAGCTCAGGTGCCAAAATGTGACTGTAAAATTGCAGTTTTTTTTTTATTTACAGTAAAAAAACAAATGTCAATTTTACATTAAAAACAGCAGGACTGTTTTCCAACTTACAGTAATATACACTACATTTACAGTAACACAGACTACATTTACAGTAATGTACACTACATTTACTGTAATACGCACTACATTTACGGTAACGCACACTACATTTACAGTAATATACACTACATTTACAGTAATATACACTACATTTACTGTAATACGCACTACATTTACAGTAATATGCACTACATTTACAGTAATGCACACTACATTTACAGTAATGCACACTACATTTACAGTAATGCACACTACATTTACAGTAATATACACTACATTTACAGTAATGCACACTACATTTACAGTAACATACACTACATTTACAGTAACGAACACTACATTTACAGTAATGCACACCACATTTACAGTAATATACACTACATTTACAGTAATGCACACTACATTCACAGTAATGCACACAACATTTACAGTAATATACACTACATTTACTGTAATACGCACTACATTTACAGTAATATACACTACATTTACAGTAATACGCACTACATTTACAGTAATATACACTACATTTACAGTAATGCACACTACATTTACAGTAATATACACTACATTTACAGTAATGCACACTACATTTACAGTAACATACACTACATTTACAGTAACGAACACTACATTTACAGTAATGCACACTACATTTACAGGAATATACACTACATTTACAGTAATGCACACTACATTTACAGTAATATACACTACATTTACAGTAATATACACTACATTTACTGTAATACGCACTACATTTACAGTAATATACACTACATTTACAGTAATGCACACCACATTTACAGTAATATACACTACATTTACAGTAATGCACACTACATTCACAGTAATGCACACAACATTTACAGTAATATACACTACATTTACTGTAATACGCACTACATTTACAGTAATATACACTACATTTACAGTAATACGCACTACATTTACAGTAATATACACTACATTTACAGTAATGCACACTACATTTACAGTAATATACACTACATTTACAGTAATGCACACTACATTTACAGTAACATACACTACATTTACAGTAACGAACACTACATTTACAGTAATGCACACTACATTTACAGGAATATACACTACATTTACAGTAATGCACACTACATTTACAGTAATATACACTACATTTACAGTAATATACACTACATTTACTGTAATACGCACTACATTTACAGTAATATACACTACATTTACAGTAATGCACACTACATTTACAGTAATGCACACTACATTTACAGTAATATACACTACATTTACAGTAATGCACACTACATTTACAGTAACATACATTACATTTACAGTAACGAACACTACATTTACAGTAATGCACACTACATTTACAGTAATGCACACTACATTTACAGTAATATACACTACATTTACAGTAATGCACACTACATTCACAGTAATGCACACAACATTTACAGTAATATACACTACATTTACAGTAATGCACACTACATTTACAGTAATATACACTACATTTACAGTAATATACACTACATTCACAGTAATGCACACTACATTCACAGTAATGCACACAACATTTACAGTAATATACACTACATTTACAGTAACATACACTACATTTACAGTAACGAACACTACATTTACAGTAATGCACACTACATTTACAGTAATATACACTACATTTACTGTAATACGCACTATATTTACAGTAATATACACTACATTCGCAGTAATATACACTACATTCACAGTAATATGCACTATATTTACAGTAATGCACACTACATTTACAGTAATATACACTACATTTACAGTAATGCACACTACATTTACAGTAACATACACTACATTTACAGTAACGAACACTACATTCACAGTAATGCACACAACATTTACAGTAATATACACTACATTTACAGTAATGCACACTACATTTACAGTAATATACACTACATTTACTGTAATACGCACTATATTTACAGTAATATACACTACATTTACAGTAATATACACTACATTTACTGTAATACGCACTATATTTACAGTAATGCACACTACATTTACAGTAATGCACACTACATTTACAGTAATGCACACTACATTTACAGTAATATACACTACATTTACAGTAATGCACACTACATTTACAGTAACATACACTACATTTACAGTAACGAACACTACATTCACAGTAATGCACACAACATTTACAGTAATATACACTACATTTACAGTAACATACACTACATTTACAGTGACGAACACTACATTTACAGTAATGCACACTACATTTACAGTAATATACACTACATTTACAGTAATGCACACTACATTCACAGTAATGCACACAACATTTACAGTAATATACACTACATTTACAGTAACATACACTACATTTACAGTAACGAACACTACATTTACAGTAATGCACACTACATTTACAGTAATATACACTACATTTACAGTAATATACACTACATTTACTGTAATATGCACTATATTTACAGTAATGCGCACTACATTTACAGTAATGCACACTACATTTACAGTAATGCACACTACATTTACAGTAATATACACTACATTTACAGCAATGCACACTACATTTACAGTAACATACACTACATTTACAGTAACGAACACTACATTTACAGTAATGCACACTACATTTACAGTAATATACACTACATTTACAGTAATGCACACTACATTCACAGTAATGCACACTACATTCACAGTAATGCACACAACATTTACAGTAATATACACTACATTTACAGTAACATACACTACATTTACAGTAACATACACTACATTTACAGTAACAAACACTACATTTACAGTAATGCACACTACATTTACAGTAATATACACTACATTTACAGTAATGCACACAACATTTACAGTAATATACACTACATTTACAGTAATATACACTACATTTACAGTAATGCACACAACATTTACAGTAATGCACACTACATTTACAGTAATATACACTACATTTACAGCAATGCACACTACATTTACAGTAACATACACTACATTTACAGTAACGAACACTACATTTACAGTAATGCACACTACATTTACAGTAATATACACTACATTTACAGTAATGCACACTACATTCACAGTAATGCACACTACATTCACAGTAATGCACACAACATTTACAGTAATATACACTACATTTACAGTAACATACACTACATTTACAGTAACATACACTACATTTACAGTAACAAACACTACATTTACAGTAATGCACACTACATTTACAGTAATATACACTACATTTACAGTAATGCACACAACATTTACAGTAATATACACTACATTTACAGTAACATACACTACATTTACAGTAACGAACACTACATTTACAGTAATGCACACTACATTTACAGTAATATACACTACATTTACAGTAATGCACACTACATTCACAGTAATGCACACTACATTCACAGTAATGCACACAACATTTACAGTAATATACACTACATTTACAGTAACATACACTACATTTACAGTAACATACACTACATTTACAGTAACAAACACTACATTTACAGTAATGCACACTACATTTACAGTAATATACACTACATTTACAGTAATGCACACAACATTTACAGTAATATACACTACATTTACAGTAATGCACACAACATTTACAGCAATGCACACTACATTTACAGTAATATACACTACATTTACAGTAATGCACACAACATTTACAGTAATATACACTACATTTACAGTAATGCACACTACATTTACAGTAATATACACTACATTCACAGTAATGCACACAACATTTACAGTAATATACACTACATTTACAGTAACATACACTACATTTACAGTAACGAACACTACATTTACAGTAATGCACACTACATTTACAGTAATATACACTACATTCACAGTAATGCACACTACATTTACAGTAATATACACTACATTTACAGTAACATACACTACATTTACAGTAACGAACACTACATTTAAGGTAATGCACACTACATTTACAGTAATATACACTACATTTACAGTAATGCACACTACATTTACAGAAATATACACTACATTTACAGTAACATACACTACATTTACAGTAATGCACACTACATTTACAGTAATATACACTACATTTACAGTAATGCACACTACATTCACAGTAATGCACACAACATTTACAGTAATATACACTACATTTACAGTAACATACACTACATTTACAGTAACGAACACTACATTTACAGTAATGCACACTACATTTACAGTAATGCACACTACATTCACAGTAATGCACACTACATTTACAGTAATATACACTACATTTACAGTAACATACACTACATTTACAGTAACGAACACTACATTTAAGGTAATGCACACTACATTTACAGTAATATACACTACATTCACAGTAATGCACACAACATTTACAGTAATATACACTACATTTACAGTAATATACACTACATTTACAGTAATATACACTACATTTACAGTAACGAACACTACATTTACAGTAATGCACACTACATTTACAGTAATATACACTACATTTACAGTAATGCACACTACATTTACAGTAATATACACTACATTTACAGTAATATACACTACATTTACAGTAATGCACACTACATTCACAGTAATGCACACAACATTTACAGTAATATACACTACATTTACAGTAACATACACTACATTTACAGTAACGAACACTACATTTAAGGTAATGCACACTACATTTACAGTAATATACACTACATTCACAGTAATGCACACAACATTTACAGTAATATACACTACATTTACAGTAATATACACTACATTTACAGTAATATACACTACATTTACAGTAACGAACACTACATTTACAGTAATGCACACTACATTTACAGTAATATACACTACATTTACAGTAATGCACACTACATTTACAGTAATATACACTACATTTACAGTAATATACACTACATTTACAGTAATGCACACTACATTCACAGTAATGCACACAACATTTACAGTAATATACACTACATTTACAGTAACATACACTACATTTACAGTAACAAACACTACATTTACAGTAATGCACACTACATTTACAGTAATATACACTACATTTACAGTAATGCACACTACATTCACAGTAATGCACACTACATTTACAGTAATATACACTACATTTACAGTAACATACACTGCATTTACAGTAACGAACACTACATTTAAGGTAATGCACACTACATTTAAGGTAATGCACACTACATTTACAGTAATGCACACTACATTTACAGAAATATACACTACATTTACAGTAATATACACTACATTCACAGTAATGCACACAACATTTACAGTGATATACACTACATTTACAGTAATATACACTACATTTACAGTAACGAACACTACATTTACAGTAATGCACACTACATTTACAGTAATATACACTACATTTACAGTAATGCACACTACATTCACAGTAATGCACACTACATTCACAGTAATGCACACTACATTCACAGTAATGCACACTACATTTACAGCAATATACATAACATTTACAGTAATGCACACTACATATACAGTAATATACACTACATTCACAGTAATATGCACTACATTTATAGTAATACGCACTATATTTACAGTAATATACACTACATTTACAGTAATATGCACTATATTTACAGCAATACACACTACATTTACAGCAATACACACTACATTTACAGTAATGTGCACTATATTTACAGTAATATGCACTATATTTACAGTAATATACACTACATTTACAGTAACATACACTACATTTACAGTAAAGCACACTACATTTACAGTAATACACACTGCATTTACAGTAAGGCACACTGCATTTACAGTAATATACACAACATTTACAGTAATATACACTACATTCACAGTAATATACACTACATTCACAGTAATGCACACTACATTTACAGTAAAGCACACTACATTTACAGTAATATACACTACATTCACAGTAATATACACTACATTTACAGTAATATGCACTACATTCACAGTAATATGCACTACATTTACAGTAATATGCACTATATTTACAGTAATATGCACTACATTTACAGTAATATGCACTATATTTACAGTAATATGCACTACATTTACAGTAATATGCACTATATTTACAGTAATATGCACTACATTTACAGTAATATACACTACATTTACAGAAATATACACTACATTTACAGTAATATACACTACATTCACAGTAATGCACACAACATTTACAGTGATATACACTACATTTACAGTAATATACACTACATTTACAGTAACGAACACTACATTTACAGTAATGCACACTACATTTACAGTAATATACACTACATTCACAGTAATGCACACTACATTTACACCAATATACATAACATTTACAGTAATGCACACTACATATACAGTAATATACACTACATTCACAGTAATATGCACTACATTTACAGTAATGCACACTACATTCACAGTAATATACACTACATTTACAGTAATATGCACTATATTTACAGTAATACACACTACATTTACAGTAATATACACTACATTTACAGTAATATGCACTATATTTACAGTAATACACACTACATTTACAGTAATATACACTACATTTACAGTAATATGCACTATATTTACAGTAATATGCACTATATTTACAGGAATATACACTACATTTACAGTAACATACACTACATTTACAGTAAAGCACACTACATTTACAGTAATACACACTGCATTTACAGTAAAGCACACTGCATTTACAGTAATATACACAAAATTTACAGTAATATACACTACATTCACAGTAATATACACTACATTCACAGTAATGCACACTACATTTACAGTAAAGCACACTACATTTACTGTAATATACACAAAATTTACAGTAATATACACTACATTCACAGTAATATACACTACATTCACAGTAATGCACACTACATTCACAGTAATGCACACTACATTTACAGTAATATACACTACATTTACAGTAATGCACACTACATTTACAGTAATATACACTACATTCACAGTAATATACACTACATTCACAGTAATATACACTACATTTACAGTAATATACACTACATTCACAGTAATATGCACTACATTTATAGTAATACGCACTATATTTACAGTAATATACACTACATTTACAGTAATACGCACTATATTTACAGTAATATGCACTACATTTACAGTAATATACACTACATTTACAGTAATATACACTACATTTACAGTAATATACACTACATTTACAGTAATGCACACTACATTTACAGTAACGCACACTACATTTACAGTAATATACACTACATTTACAGTAATATACACTACATTTACAGTAATATACACTACATTCACAGTAATATGCACTACATTTATAGTAATACGCACTATATTTACAGTAATATACACTACATTTACAGTAATATGCACTACATTTACAGTAATACACACTACATTTACAGTAATATGCACTATATTTACAGTAATATGCACTACATTTACAGTAATATACACTACATTTACAGTAATATACACTACATTTACAGTAATATACACTACATTTACAGTAATGCACACTACATTTACAGTAATGCACACTACATTTACAGTAATACACACTACATTTACAGTAATGCACACTACATTTACAGTAATATACACTACATTTACAGTAATATACACTACATTTACAGTAAAGCCCACTACATTTACAGTAATGCACACTACATTTACAGTAATATACACTACATTTACAGTAAAGCACACTACATTTACAGTAATATACACTACATTTACAGTAATATACACTATATTCACAGTAATGCACACTACATTTACAGTAAAGCACACTACATTTACAGTAATATACACTACATTTACAGTAATGCATACTACATTTACAGTAATATACACTACATTTACAGTAATACACAATGCATTCACAGTAATGCACACT
This sequence comes from Nerophis ophidion, assembly GCF_033978795.1. Taxonomy (NCBI): domain Eukaryota; kingdom Metazoa; phylum Chordata; class Actinopteri; order Syngnathiformes; family Syngnathidae; genus Nerophis; species Nerophis ophidion. The sequence continues at coordinate 321,120 of NC_084639.1, read as the reverse complement.
ACATTTACAGTAATGCACACTACATTTACAGTAACATACACTACATTTACAGTAATATACACTACATTTACAGTAATATACACAAAATTTACAGTAATATACACTACATTCACAGTAATATACACTACATTCACAGTAATGCACACTACATTTACAGTAATATACACTACATTTACAGTAATGCACACTACATTTACAGTAATATACACTACATTCACAGTAATATACACTACATTTACAGTAATGCATACTACATTTACAGTAATATACACTACATTCACAGTAATGCACACTACATTTACAGTAATATACACTACATTCACAGTAATATACACTACATTCACAGTAATATGCACTATATTTACAGTAATATGCACTATATTTACAGGAATATACACTACATTTACAGTAACATACACTACATTTACAGTAAAGCACACTACATTTACAGTAATACACACTGCATTTACAGTAAAGCACACTGCATTTACAGTAATATACACAAAATTTACAGTAATATACACTACATTCACAGTAATATACACTACATTCACAGTAATGCACACTACATTTACAGTAAAGCACACTACATTTACAGTAATATACACTACATTCACAGTAATATACACTACATTTACAGTAAAGCACACTACATTTACAGTAATGCACACTACATTTACAGTAATATACACTACATTCACAGTAATATACACTACATTCACAGTAATATACACTACATTTACAGTAATATACACTACATTCACAGTAATATGCACTACATTTATAGTAATACGCACTATATTTACAGTAATATACACTACATTTACAGTAATATACACTACATTTACAGTAATACGCACTACATTTACAGTAATACACACTACATTTACAGTAATATGCACTATATTTACAGTAATATGCACTACATTTACAGTAATATACACTACATTTACAGTAATATACACTACATTTACAGTAATATACACTACATTTACAGTAATATGCACTACATTTACAGTAATATACACTACATTTACAGTAATACACACTGCATTTACAGTAATGCACACTACATTTACAGTAATATACACTACATTTACAGTAATATACACTACATTTACAGTAAAGCACACTACATTTACAGTAATACACACTACATTTACAGTAATATACACTACATTTACAGTAAAGCACACTACATTTACAGTAATATACACTACATTTACAGTAATATACACTATATTCACAGTAATGCACACTACATTTACAGTAAAGCACACTACATTTACAGTAATATACACTATATTCACAGTAATGCACACAAAATTTACAGTAATATACACTACATTCACAGTAATGCACACTACATTTACAGTAATATACACTACATTTACAGTAATGCATACTACATTTACAGTAATATACACTACATTTACAGTAATACACAATACATTCACAGTAATGCACATTACATTTACAGTAATGCACACTACATTTACAGTAATATACACTACATTTACAGTAATATACACTACATTTCCAGTAAAGCACACTACATTTACAGTAATATACACTACATTTACAGTAATATACACAACATTTACAGTAATATACACTACATTCACAGTAATATACACTACATTCACAGTAATGCACACTACATTTACAGTAATATACACTACATTTACAGTAATGCACACTACATTAACAGTAATATACACTACATTCACAGTAATATACACTACATTTACAGTAATGCATACTACATTTACAGTAATATACACTACATTCACAGTAATGCACACTACATTTACAGTAATATACACTACATTCACAGTAATATACACTACATTCACAGTAATATACACTACATTTACAGTAATGCATACTACATTTACAGTAATATACACTACATTTACTGTAATATACACTACATTTACAGTAATATACACTACATTTACTGTAATATACACTACATTTACAGTAATATACACTACATTTACAGTAATGCATACTACATTTACAGTAATATACACTACATTCACAGTAATATACACTACATTCACAGTAATATACACTACATTTACAGTAATGCATACTACATTTACAGTAATATACACTACATTTACTGTAATATACACTACATTTACAGTAATGCACACTACATTTACAGTAATACACTACATTCACAGTAATATACACTACATTCACAGTAATATACACTACATTTACAGTAATGCATACTACATTTACAGTAATATACACTACATTCACAGTAATGCACACTACATTTACAGTAATATACACTACATTCACAGTAATATACACTACATTCACAGTAATATACACTACATTTACAGTAATGCATACTACATTTACAGTAATATACACTACATTTACAGTAATGCACACTACATTTACAGTAATATACACTACATTCACAGTAATATACACTACATTTACAGTAATGCATACTACATTTACAGTAATATACACTACATTCACAGTAATGCACACTACATTTACAGTAATATACACTACATTCACAGTAATATACACTACATTTACAGTAATGCATACTACATTTACAGTAATATACACTACATTTACAGTAATATACACTACATTTACAGTAATGCATACTACATTTACAGTAATATACACTACATTCACAGTAATATACACTACATTCACAGTAATATACACTACATTTACAGTAATGCATACTACATTTACAGTAATATACACTACATTTACAGTAATATACACTACATTTACAGTAATGCACACTACATTTACAGTAATATACACTACATTCACAGTAATATACACTACATTCACAGTAATATACACTACATTTACAGTAATGCATACTACATTTACAGTAATATACACTACATTCACAGTAATGCACACTACATTTACAGTAATATACACTACATTCACAGTAATATACACTACATTCACAGTAATATACACTACATTTACAGTAATGCATACTACATTTACAGTAATATACACTACATTTACAGTAATATACACTACATTTACAGTAATATGCACTACATTTACAGTAATATACACTACATTTACAGTGATACACAATACATTCACAGTAATGCACACTACATTTACAGTAATGCACACTACATTTGCAGTAATATACACTACATTTACAGTAATATACACTACATTTACAGTAATGCATACTACATTTACAGTAATATACACTACATTTACAGTAATATACACTACATTTACAGTAATACACACTACATTCACAGTAATATACAATACATTCACAGTAATATACACTACATTTACAGTAATATACACTACATTTACAGTAATATACACTACATTTACAGTAATACACAATACATTCACAGTAATGCACACTACATTTACAGTGATGCACACTACATTTACAGTAATATACACTACATTTACAGTAATATACACTACATTTACAGTAATGCACACTACATTTACAGTAATATACACTACATTTACAGTAATATGCACTACATTCACAGTAATGCACACTACATTTACAGTAATATACACTACATTTACAGTAATATACACTACATTTACAGTAATATACACTACATTTTGAGGTAAAAGTATTGCAACTCACCATATTTTTTGACATTTTTTTTTTTAAATCTACATTAAAAAAATGGTGTAATAATAGTATTGACTGGGGCCAAACATAACTGCCATGTGGCCCTCAGTGAAAAGCACTCTGACACCTGTGATGTAGACGCATAGAGAGGGGAACAGTTCTTCCTTTTTAAACTTAGGATCATAAAAACCATCACCACCAACAAGGTGAGTGATAACAGAACCGTGCAGGTGTCCCTAATGTTGTGGCCGTGTGTCCTTCCAGTCGTGCACCTGGTTTTGCTTGCTTTAAATCTGCACAAGCAGAGCAAGGCGACGAGTGAGAAGCAAGGTTGGCAACCCGAGGATGACCTTATCGAGATTGTTGTTTCACTTCACTGTTCAATTGATTGTTGATGTTTGATGTTTGATTTGCTGGACTGAGACGAGGCCAATGTTTCAGAACATGGAGCTCTTGGATGAAGAAGTGAGCGTGTGTTCCAGACCTCAACTTTATGTGCACACGTTGTACCTGCAGCACATTTCTGAGGGAAGCACGTCTGCATTCAAATGTGCATCCGTTGAAGCAACACATTCCCAATAAAACACTTTTTTTTGTTTTACTCTCTTGCTTTAAAAACATTCAAAGCATTTATCTATTTACGCGGTGGAAGAGGTGGACTTGGAGAACCCAGATGGTCCGAGAAGCTATGTTGCCGGGGGCAACATGCCCAGGTAGTTTCCCAAGGCAAACTGGTCCGATCCGAGCGATTTAGAAGACTCCATGAAGAAAAAAGACGATCCAGGAACAGCACCTTGAGCGGGCAGAGGATACCAGGGTCCTGGAGTGAAACCAGATCCAGGGCAGGGGCTGATCAGCAAGCACCCGGTGGCCAGGACTTCCTCCACAGAGCCCCACAGACCAACCACCAGCGGGTGTATCCGGTGCTGGGTAGCGGTCCTTTATTGCCGAATCTGATGTCGGGACATGGAAGGTCGTCTCTCTGGTGAGGATTGACCCTGAGAGATACCGTCTAACACACAGCATAGGCTCTGGAACCCAACTCTTTGGGAGGGGTTGGACTTTGCTCTGTGCTGGAGTTGCCAAGAGGGATTGGCAAATGTGTGTTGGAGTCATCCCTGATGAACTACTGGGTTATCAAGTCGGGTGAAAGACTCTGGCTGTGGTTTGCGGGAATATGCACCATATGGCAGTTCGGGGTACCCGGCCTTCTTGGGGACCCTGGGAGGAGTGCTGCAAGGCGTAATCCTCCAGGGACTCCGTTGTTCTACTGGCTGACTTCACGTTGGAAGAACGGCGAAATCTGGAGGGACGTGATTGGGAGGAATGGCCTCCCCGATCTGAACCAGAGTGGTGTTGTGGTATTGGAGTTGTGTGCCAGTGTCGGTTTGTCCATAACAAACACCGTGGTCAAGCATCAGTGTGGCACCAGGTCACACTTGGCCGTAGGTCGATGAAATACTTTGTAGTCCTGTCATCAGATATAGGACCGCATGTCTTGGACACTCGGAAGAAGAGAAGAGAGGGGCTGAGCTGGCCACCAATCACCACCTGGTGGTTGGTGGCGGCGAGGATGCCAGAGAGACCTGGCAGGCCCAAACGTTTAGTGAGGGTATGGTAGAGGCTCCCGTCTGCCAGACCTTAAACTCACACATCCGGCAGAGCTTCTACTGCATTCCAAAAGAAGTGGGGGACATTGAGTCCGAACAGGCCATGTTCCGTACTCCATTGTTGTTGCTGTTGATTAGAGCGGTGGTCGCAAGGCGGTTGGTGCCTGAGTTGCAGTAACCTGTGGTCACAAGGCGGTTGGTGCCTGAGTTGCAGTGACCTGTGGTCGCAAGGTGGTTGGTGCCTGAGTTGCAGTAACCTGTGGTCGCAAGGCGGTTGGTGCCTGAGTTGCAGTGACCTGTGGTCGCAAGGTGGTTGGTGCCTGAGTTGCAGTGACCTGTGGTCGCAAGGCGGTTGGTGCCTGAGTTGCAGTGACCTGTGGTCGCAAGGTGGTTGGTGCCTGAGTTGCAGTGACCTGTGGTCGCAAGGCGGTTGGTGCCTGAGTTGCAGTGACCCCCAAACCAAGTGGTGGACACCAGAGTTAAAGGGGGTCGTCAAGCTAAAGAAGGAGTACTACAGAGCATGGCTCGTTTGTAGGACTCCCGAAGCAGCTGAGAGGTACCAACAAGTCATGCGACCCGCGGCTTCGATTAAGACAAAAATGGGGAACCAGTACTTTTTAAACACGAGTATAGTACTGTTTTTAATTCATTAGTACCACAGACTACATTAATACCGTTATACCGTACAACCTTCATTGACATTTGGGGTTTTGGCACCAGCCACTAGACTAGATCTGACCAATCTAAATCTAAGCCCGGATCCAACCAATCTAAGTCCAAGCCCAGATCCAACCCATCTAAGTCTAAGACTAGATCAACCAAACCAAGTCTAAGACGAGATGTGACCAATCTAAGTGTAAGACGAGAGCTGACAAACCTAGGTCTAAGACCAGATGCAACAATTTAAGTCTATGGCTAGATGTGACCAACCTAAGTCTATGGCTAGATGTGACCAACCTAAAATCAGATGTAACAATTTAAGTCTGAGACTAGATGTGACCAACCTAAGTCTAAGATCATGAAGTGAAGAAGCCTACTGGGATGAGAGACAAAACATCTTGTAAGACAAACCAGACAGGCAGGTGCTGCCTAAACATCTAAGACAGTCAGGTGCTACCTAAACATCAAAGACAAAGAGTCAGGTGCTACCTAAACATCTAAGACAGTCAGGTGCTACCTAAACATCTAAGACAAACAGTCAGGTGCTACCTAAACATCAAAGACAAAGAGTCAGGTGCTACCTAAACATCTAAGACAAAGAGTCAGGTGCTACCTAAACATCTAAGACAAACGGTCAGGTGCTACCTAAACATCTAAGACAAACAGTCAGCTGCTACCTAAACATCTAAGACAAACAGTCAGGTGCTACCTAAACATCTAAGACAAACAGTCAGGTGCTACCTAAACATCTAAGACAAAGTCAGGTGCTACCTAAACATCTAAGACAGTCAGGTGCTACCTAAACATCTAAGACAAAGAGTCAGGTGCTACCTAAACATCTAAGACAAACGGTCAGGTGCTACCTAAACATCTAAGACAAACAGTCAGCTGCTACCTAAACATCTAAGACAAACAGTCAGGTGCTACCTAAACATCTAAGACAAACAGTCAGGTGCTACCTAAACATCTAAGACAAAGTCAGGTGCTACCTAAACATCTAAGACAAACAGTCAGGTGCTACCTAAACATCTAAGACAAAGTCAGGTGCTACCTAAACATCTAAGACAATGTCAGGTGCTACCTAAACATCTAAGACAAACAGTCAGGTGCTACCTAAACATCTAAGACAAAGTCAGGTGCTACCTAAACATCTAAGACAAACAGTCAGGTGCTACCTAAACATCTAAGACAAACAGTCAGGTGCTACCTAAACATCTAAGACAAACAGTCAGGTGCTACCTGCTCCTGAACAGAGACCAGTCAGACTTGCTGAAACATTTCTTGCTAACGTGACCACGCCCCACAATGATTGACAGCTGCTGACCAGGTGTGTTGATGGGCAGTTGGAGAGAAGAGATGCTACAAGTTACAAGAAGTTACAAGAAGTAACAGGAAGTTACAAGAAGCTACAAGTTACAAGAAGTTACAAGAAGTTACAAGAAGTGTATGTTTGTGTTGTTGGAATAAAAGTGAAGGCCCCCCCTCCCCCCGCAGAGAGAATTAGAGAACATGTTTTGTTGTTGTTGTCAACATGTGTGATGACGCAATGACTCACATTCCTGCCTTTTGTTTCCGAGGACAATACTTCCATCCTCCGCCACAGCATTCTTTAACTATTAAACTCAAACATGTGAAAATAAATAAATATGTTTTAGTGCTGCAACATAAAACTAATATTCTGGATTGAAGGACATTGCAAAATTGTTTTATTTCGCTTATTGTGAACAATATTAGCAAAGTGAATATTATGGCAGTATTTTTGTTGATTGTGCTCAAAAACAACTTTCAAACAGACTGAACATATTTTCACCAACTCATTTTTTTGAAACTAAAATGTTAGAAAAGCCACTATTTTGCATGTTTGGTGTTGTTATGCTAACTGATAGTCTTAGTATTTTATCTCATTTAAAGGCTAAGTTGTTATTGTTTGAAATGTTGCTTCACATTTATTAGTTGTATACATGAAAAGTGCATGGTGAATAAACTCTATTATTGTTATCTATCATTTCTGGCGGGCATTGTGGCGTCCTACTCTGTTCAGCGGCTCCTGAACGTATCGCAAAAAACACTTCGGCCTCGTTTTCTTCTGGATATAGAAATCGTTATCGCTCCCTCGATCTTTCTCAAAAATGTATGAAAATGGAAAAAGATGCGGTAAAAATGTTGTTTGTTTTCCTATTGTTTCTGTGGGAGGACACAAACCTTCCTAATTGTTATAAATCCCACTGTTTATATTAAACATGCTTCACTAATGAGAAGGTTAGGCAAGCGCTGTTTTGTCCTAATTACTACAGTCTCTGAACACACCGCAGTTTGTTTACATGTACAACTTTCTCCGACGCTGCCACAGAAAGAACTGTTTGATGCCACTCCTTCTTTGTCTCATTTTGTCCACCAAACCTTGTATACTGGGCTTAAACGCACAAAGGTGAGCTTTGTTGATGTTTTTGACTTGTGTGGAGTGCTAATCAGGCATATTTGGTCAGTGCATGACTGCAAGCTAATCCATGCTAAAATGGTAAATGGGTTGTACTTGTATAGCACTTTTCTAGCCCTTTTTAAGGAGCCCGATGCGCTTTGACAGTATTTCCACATTCACACACACATTCACACACTGATGGTGTGGGAGCTGCCAAGCAAGGCGTTCACCAGGACACATCAGGAGCAAGGGTGAAGTGTCTTGCCCAAGGACACAACGGACGTGACTAGGATGGCAGAAGGTGGGGATTGAACCAGTAACGCTAGCTGTATGTTCACATAGCATCATTATGCCTCGTTTGTAGTTACATTTTTAATGTCCTTTACTCATGTCCTCTGTGTATTCCATTTATATTTGCATGTCTCATGACACATTATCTGTATGTAATATTGGCTGCATTTCTCATAGTTTGTGTGCGATGTTGTTCCAGACCACAGCAAATGTTACCCAGTTTGCAAAGATGGTAATAAATCCGTGAGAACATTTGGACACACACATCTATACCTTTGGCCATTCCAAGACAGTCATTACCAGTAGTTATCTCATCTTCTGTGAAGTTTTATTATTGTTTTCCTATGTTTTGTGTAGAATAAATATTACATTTCAACATTTCTGTCAATGTGCACATTTGAATAACAAACTGTAGTTTGACAGCAATGGGTTTATATAAGTTTAGATTGGAAAATGACAAATGTTTTTTGATCATTTTCATTAAAAACAGAAACACTAGTTGTTGGGAGTTTTATCGCTGTTATCATTATTATTGTTTATCGTTGCATGTCTAGTCCGTGCATGTTGGTGCTCGCATTACACTGTCATGAGCTTTCTTTTATTAAAATCAATCATGCATTTTACTCTGACGTCACTCGAGGGTCAAAGGAGGTTTATTTGTGATTATCCCAAAAACTTTTATTTTTATTCTTTTTTTTTTTTACACTGAATTTATTATGTAACTGAATTTTTTGCTTTGGAATTTTGTGGAGTTATTTTTTTCTACATGAAATGATGCTGACATTTTCATTCAATAAAAATGTGTGTTTGAAAATCCAGTATATCAAAATAAAGTGTTTGAAAATTCAGTGTGTAAAAAAAAAAAAAAAAGATTGTAAAAATAAAAAGTCTGTGCATGAAAATTTTGTGAAAAAAAAAAAAAATTCAGCGCAGAAAAAAATCAGCACGGTAATTTTTCTACAAAAGTCAAGACTTAATTCCCATGAATTAGGACCTAAGAAATCCATCCTGTCCCAGTTTTTTCCACACCGATTTTAAAGGTTTTATTTTTTACATTGAATTATGCTAACAAATTCACAGGATAAAAATGTGTGAGGACAATTTAGTTTGTCAAAATACAGTGTTTCAAAATTCAGATTATATAAAAAAAAAAAAACATCAGTGCATAAAAATTCAGTGTAAAAAAACATCAGTGCCAAAATATACTTTGCTTCAAAAGTCAAGACTCAATCTTGGAAAATTTAGACGGAAGCAATCGATCATCTCAGATTTTTCTGCATTGAATTTTTGTATACAGATTTTTTTTTAACACGAAAAACAGTATTTTTTGGTGAACTGAATCAAATTATGTTGACAATTTCATTGAAAACAAATGTGTGCAAAATGTGTGATAAAAATCAGTTTGGTTAATTAGTGTTTTAATGTTTCAACATTCATTCATTAAAAAAAAATCAGTGTAAAACATTTAGTGCTGAAATATTTGTTGCCAGGATTCAATTCCAGTAAATTAAAACTGAAACATTCAATCCTAACTCGGATTTCTCTGCAATTCATTTTTATACATTCAACTTCTAAAAGACTGAATTTTAAAACAATGACAAACAGATTTTTTAAAGTAAAATTATGTATTATTAAATAAATCCAATTAAATAAAGGGAATACGCGGTAGAAAATGGATGGATGGATGATATATTTAACATATTCAATTAAATTATCAGCATAATTTGATGCAAAAAAAAAGCAGTTCGCAAAATTCCAATGCAAAAAATGCAGTTTTCTTTTGCTATAAAGATACAAAGTAACCTCCAAGGAGAGGTTTTGCAGTCTTCTTGCACACTCAAACTAGGTTCAAGATTCAGTGTGCTGAGCGCCACCAAAAAGAAAGAAAATAGACGCAACACGTGTCAGTCACACACATCATTCCTCAATAAAGTCCTCTGTGGAAAACAAACTCCAGACTGGCACTGATGCTGGCGCACTATTTTCCTTTCTTTTGTTTGATACAAAACGTTTGAGGTGGCAGATGGCCGACACTCACCAGTGTGCCTGAACGCACCCTGTGAGGACCACAACTTAAGAACGCTCTTCTCTTCCAGACTCGCAGGCTTGAAGCAGAAAGTCCGCTCCTTCCTTCTCTACCACACACAAAGTCTTTAATCTGCCACATTTATGTCCACTTCCTGCCGCTGGTCACTCTCCAACGCTTGCCGTCCTCCAGTATTCAACGCCATGACATCATCTCAATAATACGCCAGATAGTTCTTTTGAATTGGATCTCTTCAAAAGCAACGTTTAAAAACACACACACACACACACACACACACACACACACACACACACACACACACACACACACACACACACACACCATGAGTCAATAACAGTTCATTAGTGGCTTCTTTAGATTCACAGCCAGTAAATGGTATTTGCGTACACACACACACACACACACACACACACACACACACAATATTATGGTGTCCATGTGTGTGTCGGTATGAGGTCATCATACCAACGTGTCATCGCAGTCCACAGATCATAAGTCCTTCCATCAGTAATTCCTTCTCCCAGCAGCAATTACAACAGTTCATCTAGCAAATATGCTTCAAATATCACTGAGCTGCCAAGTCTCAAAGAAACATGAAAACAAATGGAGAACAACATTGTGGTAGTCCGTGGTAGTTTACTCCTAAATTGAAAATTGATTGAATCACCTTGTAAATTTTAATTTCCAAAGCTAACACCTGCATCAGATGAAATATGTCCGCACCTTGGAGAGCTGTTGCAGCAGGTGGATTGACATGAATCATGGCTCCAACAAACTTCTTCAAAAATGTTGCAAATCGATCGTTCGATGCATCCATGTAAGGATCTACGGTCCTAGATCTCAAGTATATTGACCTGTGCTTGGATAGGACGAAAGCAATGAAGTCGCAACACAACTTTCAACCATACAAGACGCAGCCGACACAACAGGAGTGACAGCGGTGCAAGTTAAACTTTGATTGATTGATTGATTGACTGATTGAAGGATAAGTCAATTGATGATTAAATTGGAGTAGACAATAATAGTTTGTTAGTGAAAAATGATGCAACCACCTTGCGAATTTTAATTTTCAAAGCTAACACCCGCATCAGATCATTTGTTCCATTAGTCTGCAGTTACAAAGGAGTGGAGAGCTGTTGCAGCAGGTGGATTGACATGAATCATGGCTCCAACAAACGTCTTCAAAAATGTTGCAAATCGATCGCTTGATGCATCCATGTAAGGATCTACGGTCCTAGATCTCAAGTATATTGACCTGTGCTCGGCAAGTCCACCTTCTAAGAGATGGGTATCCATCCCAGATCTTTTAAAAAGGAAATCAATCGATTTTATTGAAACCAGAAAAAGTGGAAACGACTTAAGAACAGCAGACTTTGTATGAAGTTTCTATAACAAAGGTGTTTAAGTCTATTTTCCCCGGATATTTTCAAGGTTACAACAAACCCAAACGCCACAAGACAACAGTGTGATATCGCTGTGGTGTGTGGCGTGCGCGAGAGTGGCAGACTAGTGAACGAATCCTGTGAGAGTTTGTGTGTTTTAACTCCCTGAGTGTGTTAGCGCGAGTTAAGAAAGCGTCTGAGAACTCTGTATCTCCGACTGGGTCTCACCTCCTCTGCTGCCGGGCGGTTCAATATCAGGACTTCCCACCACAGCACGACTGCAAAGGCCACAATAAATACAAGTCACACAACACAACTTTCAACCACACAAGGCGCAGCCGACACAACAGGAGTGACAGCAGTGCAAGTTAAACTTTGATTGACTGATAAGTCAATTGATGATTAAATTGGAGTAGTCAATAATAGTTTATTTGTTAGTGATAAATGATGCAACCACCATGTGAATTTTAATTTTCAAAGCTAACACCCGCATCAGATCATTTGTTCCATTAGTCTGCAGTTACAAAGGAGTGGAGAGCTGTTGCAGCAGGTGGATTGACATGAATCATGGCTGCACCACGAAAAGATGTCAACTGAAACAAAGGAGAGGATTTTCAGAAAAGAAGGTCAAATGTTGCAAGAGATGTCGGTTGTTCAGTCAAATGTGAAGCAAGCACAGGCAACAAGGGCAAGCATGCTGGTAGACCGAGGACAACATCAGAGAACTTCAAGAAATAAGTCTTCAAAAGAGAAAATGCTGAAGAAAACTGGAGTCAGCGTCTGTGAGCTCAATGGAAGCCCTCAGTAACAAACAGACATAAAATGGCTAAGGAACAGCAAAGGTGGACTATGGATGACCTGGTGAAAGTCAGACTGGTGACCCTGCATGATACTGGAACTTTTCTGTGGTTTTGTCCCAATTGAGATTTGTGAAGACGACCGCCTGAAGAAAAGACGTTCACTTCCACACTGACTGATGATATTTCAGATAATGATGGCTTAAATAACGCCGTTGTGTCCTTGGGCAAGACACTTTGCCCTCCTGGCCCCCAGTGCCACAGCACAGTGGTTTCATACAACATTGCCCTCCTGGCCCCCGGTGCCACAGCACAGTGGTTTCATACAACATTGCCCTCCTGGCCCCCGGTGCCACAGCACAGTGGTTTCATACAACATTGCCCTCCTGGCCCCCGGTGCCACAGCACAGTGGTTTCATACGACATTGCCCTCCTGGCCCCCGGTGCCACAGCACAGTGGTTTCATACAACATTGCCCTCCTGGCCCCCAGTGCCACAGCACAGTGGTTTCATACAACATTGCCCCCCTGGCCCCCGGTGCCACAGCACAGTGGTTTCATACAACATTGCCCTCCTGGCCCCCGGTGCCACAGCACAGTGGTTTCATACAACATTGCCCTCCTGGCCCCCGGTGCCACAGCACAGTGGTTTCATACAACATTGCCCTCCTGGCCCCCGGTGCCACAGCACAGTGGTTTCATACAACATTGCCCTCCTGGCCCCCAGTGCCACAGCACAGTGGTTTCATACAACATTGCCCTCCTGGCCCCCGGTGCCACAGCACAGTGGTTTCATACAACATTGCCCTCCTGGCCCCCAGTGCCACAGCACAGTGGTTTCATACAACATTGCCCTCCTGGCCCCCAGTGCCACAGCACAGTGGTTTCATACAACATTGCCCTCCTGGCCCCCGGTGCCACAGCACAGTGGTTTCATACAACATTGCCCTCCTGGCCCCCAGTGCCACAGCACAGTGGTTTCATACAACATTGCCCTCCTGGCCCCCAGTGCCACAGCACAGTGGTTTCATACAACATTGCCCTCCTGGCCCCCGGTGCCACAGCACAGTGGTTTCATACAACATTGCCCTCCTGGCCCCCGGTGCCACAGCACAGTGGTTTCATACAACATTGCCCTCCTGGCCCCCGGTGCCACAGCACAGTGGTTTCATACAACATTGCCCTCCTGGCCCCCAGTGCCACAGCACAGTGGTTTCATACAACATTGCCCCCCTGGCCCCCGGTGCCACAGCACAGTGGTTTCATACAACATTGCCCTCTTGGCCCCCAGTGCCACAGCACAGTGGTTTCATACAACATTGCCCTCCTGGCCCCCAGTGCCACAGCACAGTGGTTTCATACAACATTGCCCTCCTGGCCCCCGGTGCCACAGCACAGTGGTTTCATACAACATTGCCCTCTTGGCCCCCGGTGCCACAGCACAGTGGTTTCATACAACATTGCCCTCCTGGCCCCCGGTGCCACAGCACAGTGGTTTCATACAACATTGCCCTCCTGGCCCCCGGTGCCACAGCACAGTGGTTTCATACAACATTGCCCTCCTGGCCCCCGGTGCCACAGCACAGTGGTTTCATACAACATCCACATCACGCCTTTCACCAAGTAAAAGTGCTTGCATCTCCAGAGAAAAAGTGCTACATAAAATCAAACTCACAAGTTTCGATTGTGTCTCTTGTTCCATCAATGTAGACACACATCTCAATCACATGATATCAAAATTATTAATATCACGATACTGTTAAATGTGCTCAAAAACTACTTCTACACACTGATATCTTTGGGACGACCATCCATCCATCCATCCATTTCCTACCGCTTATTCCCTTTTGGGGTCGCGGGGGGCGCTGGCGCCTAACTCAGCTACAATCGGGCGGAAGGCGGGGTACACCCTGGACAAGTCGTCTTTGGGACAATATAAAATATTATTTTATGTCAACTTTTGTGTTTCTTATGCTTCACTGATAGATCAAATACTAAGACAAAGACTATGTTGTATTGGCTAAGGTTGTGTTGTTTTAAATGTAGATATGATTACATGAAAATGAGTGTAACAAGTAAAATCTTTATTAAGTGATTGTATAGAAGAATGAGTGCGTAAATAAGATGGGGTAAAAAAAAAATCCATGCAGAAACTTCAAAAGTCAAGACTCAAGCAATCAATTCTGTGTAAAAAAATGTCTTCACTCAATTTTTTTCCAACTGTTTTTTTTGTGTTAACATCAAATTATGCTATTTCACTGAATACAATTTGTGAGCAAAATGTGTGATCAAAAGAACAGTGTTTTGAATTTCAGTGTTAAAAACGTTCAGTGCATAAAAAGTCAGTGCAAAAAAAATAAAGCGCAGAAATATCCGTTGCCTTAAAAGTCGAAACTCAATTCCAGTAAATTAAGGCTGAAGCAATCGATCCTGGATTTGTATGCTTTTTTTTTGTTTTTTGCACAGAGTTATTCTACACAGAATATTGGAAAATGTAAAATATGTAGGAAAAAAACTGCAAAGCTGATCTGACAACATCAATCAGCCTCATACACTGCAAGCTGCTATAAAAGCCAGAGGTGGTGCAACACACGCACTCTGCTCTCATGAAACGTCTCCGCCGCATATGCCAAATATGTGAATGTCTTTTTAGGTAATAAATAACTTACATTTATTTGATTGACATTTTTTACAAACTTACTTTTTTGGTAAAGTAACGATAAACTACTAATATTAGTTTTTAAAAGTCATTTTCCCTGATACTAGCAGTGGTTACTGGCTTTTCTGTCTGTATAAGTTAAAGTTAAAGTACCAATGATCGTCACAGGTGTGGTGAAATTATCCTCTGCATTCAACCCATCACCCTTGTTCACCACCTGGGAGGTGAGGGGAGCAGTGAGCAGTAGCAGTGCCACGCCCGGGAATCATTTTTGGGGATTTAACCCCCAATTCCAAGCCTTGATGCTGAGTGCCAAGCAGGGAGGTCATGGCTCCCATTTTTATAGTCTTTGGTATGACTGAACTCACAACCTACCCATCTCAGGGCAGACACTCTATGGCGGGTAGAAAGAGTGTGTACAGTACGAATCCCGTTTCCATATGAGTTGTGAAATGGTGTTAGATGTAAATATAAACAGAATACAATGATTTGCAAATCCTTTTCAAGCCATATTCAGTTGAATATGCTACAAAGACAACATATTTCATGTTCAAACTCATAAAAAATGTTTTTGTTGCAAATAATCATTAACTTTACAATTTGATGCCAGCAACACATGACAAAGAAGTTGGGAAAGGTGGCAATAAATACGGATAAAGTTGAGGATGCTCATCAAACACTTATTTGGAACATCCCACAGGTGTGCAGGCTAATTGGGAACAGGTGGGTGCCATGATTGGCTATAAAAGCAGCTTCCATGAAATGCTAAGTCTTTCACATGAAAGGATGGGGTGAGGTACACCCCTTTGTCCACAACTGTGTGAGCAAATAGTCAAACAGTTTAAGAACAACCTTTCTCAAAGTGACATTGCAAGAAATGTAGGGATTTCAACATCTACGCTCCATAATATCATCAAAAGGTTCAGAGAATCTGGAGAAATCACTCCCCGTAAGCAGCATGGCCGGAAACCAACATTGAATGACCGTGACCTTCGATTCCTCAGATGGCACTGTATCAAAAACTGACATCGATCTCTAAAGGATATCACCACATGAGCTCAGGAACACTTCAGAAAACCACTGTCACTAAATACAGTTCGCCGCTACATCTGTAAGTGCAAGTTAAAGCTCTACTAAGCAAAGCGAAAGCCATTTATCAACAACATCCAGAAACGCCGCCGGCTTCTCTGGGCCCGAGATCATCTAAGATGGACTGATGCAAAGTGGAAAAGTGTTCTGTGGTCTGACGAGTCCACATTTCAAATTGTTTTTGGAAATATTCGACATTGTGTCATCCAAGAACCATCCAGACTGTTATCGACGCAAAGTGTAAAAGCCAGCATGTGTGATGGTATGGGGGTGCATTAGTGCCCAAGGCATGGGTAACTTACACATCTGTGAAGGCGCCATTAATGCTGAAAGGTACGTACAGCTTTTGGAACAACGTATGCTGCCATCTAAGGGCTATCTTTTTCATGGACGCCCCTGCTTATTTCAGCAAGACAATTTGTGTTACAACAGCGTGGCTTTGTAAAAAAAGAGTGTGGGTACTTTCCTGGCCCGCCTGCAGTCCAGACCTGTCTCCCATGGAAAATGTGTGGCGCATTATGAAGCGTAAAATAGGACAGCGGAGACCCCGGACTGTTGAAGGACTAAAGCTCTACATAAAACAAGAATGGGAAAGAATTTCACTTTCAAAGCTTCAACAATTAGTTTCCTCACTTCCCAAACCTTTATTGAGTGTTGTTAAAAGAAAAGGTGATGTAACACAGTGGTGAACATGCCCTTTCCCAACTACTTTGGCACGTGTTGCAGCCATGAAATTCTAAGTTGATTATTATTTGCAAAAACAAATAAAGTTTACGAGTTTGAACATGAAATATGTTGTCTTTGTAGCATATTCAACTGAATATGGCTTGAAAAGGATTTGCAAATCATTGTATTCTGTTTATATTTACATCTAACACCATTTCCCAACTCATATGGAAACAGGGTTTGTAAATAAAGGTCCTAAGATGGTTGCAGTTTAACACTGGAACAGATGATTTCCATCACTCTGACTAATACATCACAGCTAGCATGGCTAAACTGTTATGTTTGTCTTACACCTCATATTTGATTGTATTTATTAGTTGAGTGCAAAGAGTGATGTGATGTAAATGCAAGCTTGGTAACTGAAATATAACCAATGTGTCATCTTAGATATGATATATGACTAACTTACTTCCAGTTGAACAGGATAAAGCTTGTCAGATGATACCAAAGCATATTTTCTCCCCAGAGATTAATCTCTCGGCTTAGGTCAGGATGATTACAAAAACAAGTCACTACAAAAGAAGGGACTCGTGAAAAACTGCTGACAAATGCAATCAGGCAGTGTTAAAATGATACTTTTGTATGTTAATAATATATATGTTAATAATATATATGTTAACAATATATATGTTCCTTAAACAAATACAAGCATCATTAAAAAAGGTCTCTATGACTTCAGCTGTTTGCTCCAGACCGTGGTCACGGCGGCCATGGCGAGTACCGCCGCGGCCCATACGGACCCCAGCTGGGGAACCCAGATTTATTGTTGGCCCTCTGGGAGCCCCGACCATGGACCCTGGCCCTATGGTGAAGAAAGAGGGATGCTTGTGCATAGCTGACATGCCAAGACACAAACACAGCAAGAGTGATGTCATCTCGCGCTCATATGGGACAGATTGATGGTGACCACAACCCCCCCCCCCCTCCCCCCCACGCCCACACATCACGAAGGAATGAAGGCACCGCTGAGGTCGGACGTAAATCCGCCCGGGGTCAGAAGCCGAGTTGTGTTGTTATTTTAGGTAATATTCCCGCTCGGGCGAGTGAGGAGGAAAGGTGTGGACGTGGTCCTGCGCTGACCTCACACACGCCGTCACTCCTCGCCATGAGAGGGCAGCTGCCTCCCATCCCCCGCTGGCACGCCAACGCCGCAGCTTCACTTCCTCACCACTTTTTCTGTAGATCAAATCCGACCAGCGGGGCCAGAAGACAATTAGATGGAATCATGCTCCTTCAATCCAAGTGTCACTGCAACATTGTTTCTACTTCTACTTGCACTTCTCACGCTGAAGACAAGCAGAGCCCTCGCCTCCATTGTTAAGTCACATGTCCGTCACAAACTGACACAAGCAGAGCCCTCGCCTCCATTGTTAAGTCACAAACTGACACTTAGCTGGAATATCAAACAGTCACATCTGAATCAGGATTGTTATCCATTCCCATTCTGAATTCATTCATCCATCCACCCATTTTCTACCGCTTGTCCCTTTTGGAGTGGCGGGGGGGTGCTGGAGCCTAACTCAGCTGCATTTGGGAGGAAGGTGGCGTACACCCTGGACAAGTCGCCACCTCATCACAGGGCCAACACAGACAACATTCACACACTAGGGACCATTTAGTGTTGCCAATCAACCTATCCCCAGGTGCATGTCTTTGGAGGTGGGAGGGGCCTATCCTATCCCCATATGCATGTTTTTGGAAGTGGGAGAGGCCTATAACCAGGTGTGTGGCTTTGGAGGTGGGAGGTGCCTATCCCCAGGTGCATGTCTTTGGAGGTGGGGGGATCCTATCCCCAGGTGCATGTCTTTGGAGGTGGGAGGGGCCTATCCCCAGGTGCATGTCTTTGGAGGTGGGAGGCGCCTATCCCCAGGTGCATGTCTTTGGAGGTG
Source organism: Nerophis ophidion (assembly GCF_033978795.1). NCBI lineage: Eukaryota > Metazoa > Chordata > Actinopteri > Syngnathiformes > Syngnathidae > Nerophis > Nerophis ophidion. Next base: position 301,924 of record NC_084639.1, on the reverse strand, counting down.
GGAGGCGCCTATCCCCAGGTGCATGTCTTTGGAGGTGGGAGGGGCCTATCCCCATATGCATGTTTTTGGAAGTGGGAGAGGCCCCAGGTGCATGTCTTTGGAGGTGGGAGGGGCCTATTCTATCCCCTGGTGCATGCCTTTGGAGGTGGGAGGCACCTATCCACAGGTGCATGTCTTTGGAGGTGGGAGGGGCCTATCCTATCCCCAAATGCATGTTTTTGGAGGTGGGAGGGGCCTATCCCCAGGTGCATGTCTTTGGAGGTGGGAGGGGCCTATCCCCAGGTGCATGTCATTGGAGGTGGGAGGGGCCTATCCCCGAGTGCATGTCTTTGGAGGTAGGAGGGGCCTATCCCCAGGTACATGTCTTTGGAGGTGGGAGGGGCCTATCCCCAGGTGGGAGGAAGCCGGCGTAGAACCCACGCAGTCACGGGGAGAACATGCAAACTCCACACAGAAAGATCCCGAGCCTGGGATTGAACTCAGGACTACTCAGGACCTTGGTATTGTGAGGCAGACGCACTAACCCCTGTCCCACCGTGCTGGCCACACAAACATATATGTATATAATTACATATATAAAACATTTGATTGTCTTTCTTCTGTGTGTGAAGAAAGCATGGAAGCAAGGTTGGTTGCATGAACAAAGGCACTCGCTCTGGAGGCCGAGCAATGCAGGAAGTGATCACTGATCAGTGGGAGTGACACGCCCACCCCCACAGTGTCAACTAGCCAGTTTGCTTGTCTGGCGGTTGGTTCTTTGCATGGAGCGATAAGACAAAGTGCAAATGGCGTGGCGCAGTGGGAGAGTAGCCGTGCGGAACCCGAGGGTCCCTGGTTCAATCCCCACCTAATACCAAACTAGTCACGTCCGTTGTGTCCTGAGCAAGACACTTCACCCTTGCTCCTGATGGGTGCTGGTTAGCGCCTTGCATGGCAGCTCCCCATCAGTGTGTGAATGTGTCTGTGAATGGGTAAATGTGGAAGTAGTGTCAAAGCGCTTTGAGTACCTTGAAAGTAGAAAAGCGCTATACAAGTACAACCCATTAAATGAAGAAATTGGGATGTTTCCAAAGAGAGCGTAGTCAGACCAATGTGGTGTGTGAATGATGCAAGGCAAGAGTGCTAACACCACACCAACTTAGCCATGCTCACCCTTTAGAGCACAGCTGTAACTTCCTGCAGGAAATAAAGTTCCTCTTAGGTTTCTCAATGTTTACATTTTCACACGATTTTATTACACTTTATGAAGCATTCCTACATATTTTTGATGTTCAATGTGATTTGACTATTTTGTTGACATTTCCTTTCTGCCTTGACAGCTGAGGGGAATATATTCGGAAGGAGATATTTCAAATAAAAATGTTTTCATTTCATTTACTTTCCTCTTGCTCCTTGCTTTCTGTCAATCATAAAAAATATCAATAATTATATCCAACATCTTCTCCCTAGGCTGGTTGTAAACAAACGTGGCTCGGAGGAAGACATGTTGCGTTTGCAAACATTATCAGCCACTAAGCCTGATGCGCCACCTGCAGGGCTGGAGGGCAATGACCTGACTTTACAACTGTTGGGATTTCAAGACAGCACACTAAGTCTTCAGCCTGCGTTAACCTCGGCCTGGTGGCCGGCCGTACGCTTCAAAGAATACAGGTCTTGATTTATTTGCTGGGAGCTGAACTGGACCCGCCGAGACACCCGAGCCATGGATCAACGCCGGCCCCTCTTCCTGGAGGGGGTCAAGGGTGACGGTTGCCGCCGAGACGGAAAACTTGAGGCGACTATACTTGGCTGGCAATAAACGGCAAGGATTAAAATAGTTGTCTTCGCTGGTTCTCCTATGAAAACATTGCTTTAGTGCTTTGATAAATGATCCAGCGTGGCTCTCCTCCACACTCCAACATCTATTTGCAGACACATTCCCCACACTCAACATCTTGCAGCCACTATTTGCTGCGTGGAAGATATCCTACCTTCCTAAATACACCCTGTTAGCTTCTTTTTTGGACGCCAGGAAGGAAGACAAGCTGGCAATTTTTGGCACAGCAGGAGAAAGAAAGTGGTCACACACTTTGCATCAAATGTGTGTTTAGGACACAGCTGGGCAAATATTTACATAAAAAGATTCTAAAAATATTTATTTATTTATTTACATTAATCGTTTCCAAACGGTGCCTGTAACACGGCAGTAAAACGGCTGATCAAACAAAATGCAGGCAATGTGTAATTCACCTGTGCCACCAAGAGGGCTCGAAAGGGCACGTCATTTTGCAATGCATTGTGGGACAGCGGCAGCCATTTTTGCTGGCTAAAGCTTTTGTTTACATGCGAAAGAAGGAAACGGAATTAAAATGGATGGTACAAAATTAATCTAAAAAAATTGATTGTACCGAGACAAACTGTACTAAGGCTGCACGATTAATCGGCATCAAGGTTTTAATTAGGGCGCTAATATAACCAGAAGATCCTGAAGTTTATTTGTTTTGGTGACTTTACAAAACTGAAATAGTACAAAAGTACCACAGTAAGTTAATAATACTAACACAGACACTTGTAAATGTGTTAGCATATTAGCTAATGCTAACGACGCTACAGCACATACAAATATGCATGAAAACACTGCTCACAGATGTCACATATTGGACGGTTTAGCAAGTAAGAGTAGTTTTAGTTATATTGTAAAACTTACACCGTTGCTTGGAGTGATCAATCAATCAATCAATCAATGTTTACTTATATAGCCCTAAATCACTAGTGTCTCAAAGGGCTGCACAAACCACAACAACATCCTCGGTAGGCCCACATAAGGGCAAGGAAAACTCATGAATGAAGAATCTATAGGAGTAGAAACGTTATGGACGATTAGAAGACAGAATGCCACGTCTACTCCCGGTTCAAAGCTTCAAACAGCAGGAAACACAGTAAAAGTTCACCCGGCTCATCTGCGGTGAGCGATTTTTCGTCCAAAATATGGCGCCATAGCACAAACAATGCCACACCGTTTATGTAAACTATTTGCATTATGGCCGTCAGCGAAGAAAAAAAACATAAATTAGCCACACTGTTTTATAAGCTACAGGGTTTAAAGCGTAGGAAAGAAACACAATTTACAGGACTTTGGGTAAATGATGATTCAGAAGTTGTACTTGTTTCTGTGCCCCCTAGTGGCAGAAGCAGTGTACTACCTAGCAAGTATGTTTTGACCCCCTTTTGTTGCAGATGTTTGAGTTAGTGCTGGGTCGGCGTCCTGATCTGCTTCCACTTCTGCCGGAAGCTGCTGGAAAAATAGACGGGGCAGGAATGTCTCAGAGTATTTCACTTGCCAGCAGGGAAACAAACAGCATTCAGCTTTTTCCTGACTTGTGTCGGCGCGGCGGCCGGTGACGCACGCGTGTGTATTCTGGACCAGCTCCCCGCCCGCTGCAGTCCAGTCCAGTCCAGTCCAGTCCGCCACACCAAGGAGCGGCGTGACCAAGATCAACAAACGCAGCTAAAGACGATAGAGCGAGGTAAAATAAGCGGTCGCCGGCATCGGCCTTGGGAGTAAATCCCGGGCTGCCGCCTCGGAAATTGATTAGGCAAGAAAAACAGCGGCATTGTGGGTAAAGCTTTTTGCAAGGCAGTTTATCTAAGATGTGGCTTTGAGCAAATAATAAGCTAATCAGATCAATATGTTTGGACTGATTGGCGAGAAGTGAGACTCTGGTGGCGAGATCTTTGTCTTCTGCAAACAGGAGATAAAAGGACACAATCTTCCACAGCTAAAGCCCCAGATATTCTGCTTACTTTACACTCGAGTTTTTTTGGAAGGAAAAAGCTACTGCCCAGCAAAAAACTCCAACATAAGGAAACTATGCGGTAATTGTCTCGGTTGCAGAGCTAATTCTCAGTATTTTAGCTATCATGTTTCATTTTAGTACATATTGCTTTTTCATACCACACTTGTCTTTTTCTGACTCAACTTCCATCAAAGTCATCAACTTTGTGGAATGTCGTGTCGCGTTAATAAGGAGGGCACAACGGAAATTGATCCACATTCAAACGCGATTACATATACACATATATATATATATACATACATATACATACATACATATTCATGTACATACATATATATATATATTATACATATATATATATATATATATTTATATATATATATATATATATATATATATATATATATATATATATATATATATATATATATATATATATATATATATACACACACTAAGGATGTCCAATAATATCGGCCTGCCGAAATTATTGGTCGATAAATGCTTTAAAATGTAATCGGTATGGGTTTCATAATTATCGGTATCGCTAAGTAAAAACTTGTGACTTTGTAAAGCGCCGCTGTGTACACGGACGTAAGGAGAAATACAGAGCATCATTTAATCTTAAAGGCACTTCCTTTGTGTGCCTGCCAAGTCACATAATATCTATTTCTTTATGCAACAGCCATACAGGTCACACTGATGGTGGCCGTATAAACAACGCCAACACTGTTACAAATATGCGCCACACTGTCAACCCACACCAAAGAATGACAAACACATTTCTGGAGAACATCTGCTACATACATACATACATACATATTCCACGGTGACGTTTTGGTGAATTTACAAAAGTGAAACAATACAAAAAGAATGTCATTGTAGGTTAATAATACCAACACTGACCCTCATAAACGTGTTAGCATGTTAGCTAATGCTAACGACGCTAGGATTACATTACGATAGCAGGTGTAAATATGCATGAAAACACTCCTACAGAAATCCCACATTAGACGGTTTAGTAAGAAATAATTGTTGTAGTTATATTGTAAAACTTGGACGGCGAGAAGACAGACAGGCACTTGTACTTCCGGTTTAAATCTCGGTCCAAACAGAAAAAGTCTGCAGCAACTGCAGTCATCCAAAAGAGGGCGCAATAGCACAAACAATAAAACGATGAAAATCCATGAATTAGCTGCACTGTTATATAAGAAGCACGGTGCAAACTATTTAAAAAGTAGCAGCTTATAGTCAGGAATTTACGGTAGCTGAAATTAAGCGAGCAAGCAATACAACAAATAATAATTGTGATTAATCTGATTTTCACAGCAAAATCCTTTGACAATACTACTGATAACATATCTCAATAGTAATTAATTTGTCAAGGACCAATAAAAAAACAGCTGAAAAAATTGTCCCCCAGGCCACAGTTTGGTCACCTTTGTCCTAAACTGAAGCAGTTTACTGTGTCACCTCTATTTTGTTGCCTCATCATATCAAACTTGTTTCAAATAGTACATCTTGCCAATGAATACTGTCCAAGCAGAGGATATAATATATATTGTTATTATTGTACACTCGCTCACATCTTTGCCTCTAAATTTACAAGCTCAGTGTCTGCTTTAAGTCCAGCTTTTCCTAACTAATGTCCAGAAAAGTGCGAATGACGCAACGTCTACATCTGTGTTGTCCTCCCTCGGAGGGCCAGCTCGCCCTGGGAGGGTCACAAAGACAACACTCCTAAAATAACAATGTCGGAAGGTTACACTCTTTGTGTATTTCTACTTCCTCTTTGGAGTTTCTACTCTGACCTGTTTTCTTTGGAGCAGTCGCCCGCAACCTTGTTCAGACGCTCCTTTGTTTGTCTCAAATAATATGGAAGTAAATGTGTCAAACTTACAAAAGCTTTTATTGTCACACTGAATTCATGCTAGTTAATTTTTTTGCATTTGAATTTTGTGAACTGAATTTTGTTACTTCAAATTATGCTGTTATTTCATTGAACAAACATTTGTGGGTCAAATGTGTGTTTAAGAATGGAATTTGTTAAGATAAAGTGTTTGAAAATGTAAGGTTAAAAAAAAAATCCTTGCATAAAAATTCCGTAAAGTAAGACTGAATTTACAGCGAGTGGGGTCTTGAATTTTTATACGTTTTTTTTTTCTGCAAAAATTATTTTTAATAATACACACTGAATTTTAAATCGCTGTATTTCAACAAACAGAATATTTAAACACACATTTTATTCAAAGACCTTGTCAGCATAATGTAAAATAAAAATCAGTTTCCAAAACTTTAACACATAAAATCAATACATAAATTGACTGTTAAAAAAAAGCTTTCGTAGATAAGATAAACCAACCTCTGTACAAAAGTGGGTCTGGAATTTTGAAATACATTTTTCTACATTCTTTTTTTTGGAATATAATTTTTTAAAACACTGAATTTCTATGAACTGAATTTTTCTGCACAGATTTATGTTGCGCTCAATTTCTTTTGCACTTATTTCCATGCAATTCATTTTTAAACACGGAATTTTAACAAACAGAATATTAAACACTAAATTTTGCCCCAGTTTTTTTTATTATAGTTACGTTTTGAGCCAAATATGATGCAATAAAAAAATAGATTACATGAAATGTTTTAAAACGCTATCGTAAGACACAAATTAACCTCCATAGTCAAACCTCGGACTAAAAGGAAAGCATGAAATAATACCCAATAAAATATAGAAAATAATACCTATTGTATTTTGCTCGACTAGAGTAGCAAATCCAGTGTGTTTTGGCGACTAAACTCTTAAACATTAATAAAGAACATGTGCCTCTACTGAAACTACACAGGAGTTAAATGCATCTTTTTTTACTCAGACTTGTAATTAAGCACAATTTCAGTACTTAGAGTACGAGACTGTCACAAGTTTGACCTTTTCCTGTCAAACCACAGCAGATGTGCACTTTATTGTGGTGGGATGATCTATGCGCTCCAATTTAGCTTCACTTCCGGTGGCGCATGCGCAGTGCCAGATTGGTTAATTACATGGCCATAAATCTCTTTTATTTCCTTCAGGAGCGACTTTACAGACCGCATATTTGTGTTGGGCTACAGCAGCCTTTTAGCAGCATGTTTGTGTGCTACGGCGACATTTTAGCAGCATAGTTGTGTGCTACAGCGACGTTTTAGCAGCATGTTTGTGTGCTACGGCGACGTTTTAGTAGCATTTTAGCATGACAACAAGACACATTTAACCCCCCAAAAAAGCATCCAACTAAAAAAGCTGAAGCAGCCAAAGAGCAGTTTTTAAAGCAAAGTAGAATTGTCACTCACCAAGTCAGCTAACTGCAATTCTTTTTTGGCCTTTTTCTCCGAACAAATGGACTTTTCTTTCCTTTCTCTTCATCCTCGGCATCGCAGGTGTGGCACTTCCGCCATCAGCACCACGTGACCCAATTACCGTAAAGGACAGACTAAAGACGCACTCTAATTGCTACTTTTACCTGGCAACGTTTCAACACTTTCTTACTAAAAAAAAAAAAAAAAAACTCCCAAAAGACGTAAAGGTCCTTTTACGTTTTTTCTATGTGTTACTGTAAAATTAAATGCAATTAATGTGTTTACATTTTCATTAATATTTCGTTTACATTGTTGTTTTAAAGTCCTTACTAAAAATGCACCTTTTTTTGTTTATTATTGTGACGTGTACTCATAAATATTAAACTTATATAATTAGTCTTAGCACATTAAGACCAATGTCTTGGAAAAATGTATCACTTTTGAATCAACACAGTAATTAATACTCTGATAGATGTTAACTACAAACTAAATGTGGGATATAAATAATAATGGAAGTATAATTAGTATATAATTGGTAGAAATGTTGAACTAAAACGTGTACGAGGAATATTTCACATGTATTTACTGTGTGTGTCATTGAAGTCTTCATGTTGTGTACAAAATGTATTTTTAATATGTTTTGCAAAGGAAATGTCATTATTTTAGGAAGCTCATCTCGTATTTGACATTGTTTAAAGTGTTAAATAAGTGTTCAACTTCAGCCTAAAGCAGGCGTGTCCAAAGTGCAGCCCGGGGGGCCATTTGTGGTCCGCAGGTAATTTTTTAACGGCCCCACAGCACATTTTAAAAATACGATTGAAACATTTTTAAAACGTAAAAATTAGGAGCAAAGAGGTGAAATGTAAGAAGAAAATGTTGCAATGTTGACTCTAATAACACAAAGATGCCATGCAGGCTGTTTCTTTCTTGAACAAATAATAATGAATCAAAATCAATGTCATTCTGAATTATTGACCTATTCAAGGCTCCGATTACCTCACGTTAAATTTTCCACTTTTAGATACTTTTTGGGGAAAATGTTGCATATTTTTAGTTTGCCATATAAAAAACTGAGCTGTTTTTTTTAAAGCACAAACAAAACACATAAACAAGAATAAAACTTAAAATTGACGGATGGATCTGGAGTTGGTCTCGAGATTATTGTGTTAAAAGTAAACAGTAAAGAAAATGTATAATTTATTTAATGAGTAGAACCCTTTTGGATCCTCAATCATTTTAGTGTGATTTGTTTTTAAGTGTCATTGCTCAAAAAATAATAATGAATTAAAATCAATGGTGTTAATAGTTATTGACTTTTTTAAGGCTCCAATTATTTATATAATCTCAAATATTCCACTTAAAAAAATATTGGGTGATAATATTGTATATTTTTTGTTTTTTTTCCAAAAAACGCGGTTTTCTTTGACAAGAAGAGCATAGAACTTAAATCTTTAAAATCATTATATTGACAGATGGACTTAATGTTGATCTGGAGAATAATAACAAAACAAAACAAAATAACACTGGATAATGACACATTTGTAATATTTTTTGGGACCAAATCCCTTTGGGGTCCTCGTGTTTAAGCCTGAGTGGAGACCTAAATGTATATTTGTTATACAAATATTGTGTTGGTTTTAAAATTAAAAAAATGTCAAAATGGCCCCCGATTGGTTTGCTTTTTCAGTCTGCGGCCCTAAGTGGAAAAAGTTTGGACACCCCTGGCCTAAACACTTTCAGTCTGCAACATTTTCAACTTTTGAATGTAAAACTGTTTGTTTATTTTCTTGACCGAAGAAATAATAAACTACTGAAACTACTATTTTGTGTACAAACTCAAATATGCCAATATATATTTATTAATTTTTTACGTTACAAACTTAGTATTTGTGTATAGTTACAGTAAACCATATTTAGCTCCATTGAAATAGATTTAATCTGTCCCCGAGTCAAACTGCGACCATAATAAAACTTGTAATCAGTGTGATTGTCACACAGCTGTCAAAGTAAGTTAAATAATAAAACCTAAGGTGTTTTTCCCACTTCTGATACAACACCGATGTTGGAGCCATGAATATTGTCTGATACCAACATTGATCTGATATAATATCAGCGGGAGTCATAAATACTTTTATAATTATTACTTTATTTTGTATTATTATTATTTATTGGTGTGGAATGTAAAAAAAGGTATGAGTCAAACACTTGTAGTTATGAAAAACACTAACCTGTTTGTTATTATTGACCGTCTGGAATGGACTCATGCTGTCTTTAAGTTGAAGTGGGGTGGTAATTAGTTTTTTGGCGATGCCAGAATTTCTTGAAGCTGAGCTCATGAGGCAGCAAGTTGAGTTCTGGACACACTTGACTACTGGATACTTTTTAATCAATATTTGATGCTTGTTTGTATTGACAAATGTCACGTTTTGTTGTGCAATGATTATTACTTGTCTAGCTTCTGTGCTATTGTGTGCTTAGCTGCTGTGTAGCTGCCAGCTCCTATCAGCCTATAGCCTAGCATGTTTACCTTTTGTAAACGACTTTAGCAAAATAGGAAAAAGTGTTATTGGAGGACATTTAAATAATCACTCAAATGTGTCATTAATTTACTATAATTATAATCAAAAACGTGTTAATTTATGTCATGCAAAATTACTTTAGAATATTGGTTTCATTAGTTCATGAGTTGATTAATTATATATATATATATATATATATAAAATATATATTTCTTAATTTAATGTCATAGTTATGTATTTATTAATTTATTTACTTAACAAATGACACATTTAAGTCATTATTTAACAAAAGATCTGTTTATTTACTTGTCAACATTACTCAATTAAGGATACTGATTACGTCCTGAATGTCTAACTTGCGGGCTATTGTGTGCTTCACTGTTGTGTAGCTGCTAGCTCCTATCAGCCTCTAGCCTAGCATGTTTACCTTTTGTAAACGACTTTAGCAAAATAGAAGAAAGTGTTATTGGAGGACATTTAAATAATCACTCAAATGTGTCATTAATTTATTATAATTATAATCAAAAACGTGTTAATTTATGTCATGCAAAATTACTTTAGAATATTGGTTTCATTAGTTCATGAGTTGATTAATTATATATATATATATATATATAAAATATATATTTCTTAATTTAATGTCATAGTTATGTATTTATTAATTTATTTACTTAACAAATGACACATTTAAGTCATTATTTAACAAAAGATCTGTTTATTTACTTGTCAACATTACTCAATTAAGGATACTGATTACGTCCTGAATGTCTAGCTTGCAGGCTATTGTGTGCTTCACTGTTGTGTAGCTGCTAGCTCCTATTAGCCTCTAGCCTAGCATGTTTACCTTTTGTAAACGACTTTAGCAAAATAGAAGAAAGTGTTATTGGAGCACATTTAAATAATCACTCAAATGTGTCATTAATTTATTATAATTATAATCAAAAAAGTTGATCTCATGTATAAAGTAGTTAAAGTAGCAGTGATTGTCACGCACGCACACACACACACACACACACACACACACACACACACACACACACACACACACACACACACACACACACACACACACACACTCGGTATGGCCAAATTATTCCCAACATTTGACCCATCACCCTTGATCACCCCCTGAGAGGTGAGGAGAGCAGTGAGCAGCAGCGGTGGCCACGCCCGGGAATCATTTTGGTGATTGATGTAAAATTACATTTGAATATTGGTTTCATTATTTCATGATTTGATGAATTGTTTCCAGTTTTAATAACATTTATTTCTTAATTTCATGATTTCATTAATGACACAAAGTCACTATTTCCCCAAAAATTGTAATTTGCGATATTTCTGGATTAAGGATAGAGATTATGTACTCTGTATGTCTAGCTTGCGTGCTAGTGTGTGCTTAGCTGCTGTGTAGCTGCTCGGGCCTATTAGTCACTACTGGATAAAGTGTGTATTTATTGAATATGTCATCCATCGCTTTGTGCCGAGCAGCCAGCTTCTAGGGTTATCGCTACATTTTCCACCTGTGTCATCGCTGGACCTGGTCCTGGTCCTGGTCCTGGTCCTGGTCCTGGTCTTGGTCCGCTGTGGGGTACTAACACTCAGGTTCACTTCATTTCCACCCAAGTAGTCCAAGGAAGCATCTTCATGAGTGATTTAAGAGCCGACGTCTTCAAGCGGCCGATGTTTGTGCGTTGGGAACATATCTCCTAGTCCGTGGGAAAACCTTTTCTCTCCTCCGCTGGCCGCAGAGACGTCTGGAAAAGTCCATCAGGTCTTTGTTCCGCCGGCCGCTGCCACTCGCATGCCAGCTGCTCCCCACTTCTCAGAAGAAGTTCATCCATCAGCCCACAGTCCACGCTGACTTCATCCAGCAGTGATGGACAGGAGCCACGGTCCATCAGATTGAGTGTTTCTGGAGGCTCGGTCACATCATCATCTGGGAGGACACCTTTAGACCTGCTCCAGTCATCATCTGGGAGGACACCTTTCAACCTGCTCCAGTCATCATCTGGGAGGACACCTTTCAACCTGCTCCAGTCATCATCTGGGAGGACACCTTTCAACCTGCTCCAGTCATCATCTGGGAGGACACCTTTCAACCTGCTCCAGTCATCATCTGGGAGGACACCTTTCCACCTGCTCGGTCATCATCTGGGAGGACACCTTTCAACCTGCTCCAGTCATCATCTGGGAGGACACCTTTCAACCTGCTCCAGTCATCATCTGGGAGGACACCTTTCAACCTGCTCCAGTCATCATCTGGGAGGACACCTTTCCACCTGCTCCAGTCATCATCTGGGAGGACACCTTTCAACCTGCTCGGTCATCATCTGGGAGGACACCTTTCAACCTGCTCCAGTCATCATCTGGGAGGACACCTTTCAACCTGCTCCAGTCATCATCTGGGAGGACACCTTTCAACCTGCTCCAGTCATCATCTGGGAGGACACCTTTCAACCTGCTCGGTCATCATCTGGGAGGACACCTTTCAACCTGCTCCAGTCATCATCTGGGAGGACACCTTTCAACCTGCTCCAGTCATCATCTGGGAGGACACCTTTCAACCTGCTCGGTCATCATCTGGGAGGACACCTTTCAACCTGCTCCAGTCATCATCTGGGAGGACACCTTTCAACCTGCTCCAGTCATCATCTGGGAGGACACCTTTCAACCTGCTCGGTCATCATCTGGGAGGACACCTTTCAACCTGCTCCAGTCATCATCTGGGAGGACACCTTTCAACCTGCTCCAGTCATCATCTGGGAGGACACCTTTCAACCTGCTCCAGTCATCATCTGGGAGGACACCTTTCAACCTGCTCCAGTCATCATCTGGGAGGACACCTTTAGACCTGCTCCAGTCATCATCTGGGAGGACACCTTTCAACCTGCTCCAGTCATCATCTGGGAGGACACCTTTCAACCTGCTCCAGTCATCATCTGGGAGGACACCTTTCAACCCGCTCCAGCCCGCCTCTGCTGGAGATGCACAACAATGTGTTGTTTGGAAACACCTGGTTGCTAGGGGCGACGGTGCACGCAATCACAGAAACAGACCTGCACGTCTTCTGGCGGGCCAACGTTTTTGTTTTGTTTTTAGGAGGAACACAAATCCAGGTGAGAAGAAATGACAGGAAGCTTAGAATTGGAAATTCTGGTAGGAGTTGTGTGTGAAAGTCCCACGAGAGTGAAGGACGATACGTGAGTGGAACTGACATGCTTCAATGTCCAGGATGAGTGTGGGGATGTTGGAACTGTTTCTCAGAATAATCTTGTATAAAGTAGAAGCATTTAAGTCTCACCTTAAAACTCATCTGTATACTCTAGCCTTTAAATAGACCTCCTTTTTAGACCAGTTGATCTGCCGCTTCTTTTCTTTCTCCTATGTCCTCCCCCTCCCTTGTGGAGGGGGTCCGGTCCGATGACCATGGATGAAGTACTGGCTGTCCAGAGTCGAGACCCAGGATGGACCGATCGTCTGTGTATCGGTTGGGGACATCTCTACGCTGCTGATCCGCCTCCGCTTGAGATGGTTTCCTCTCGCTGCTGTCTTGGATCCGCTTGAACTGAACTCTGGCGGCTGTGTTGGAGCCACTATGGATTGAACTTTCACAGTATCATGTTAGACCCGCTCCACATCCATTGCTTTCGGTCCCCTAGAGGGGGGGGGGGGTTGCCCACATCTGAGGTCCTCTCCAAGGTTTCTCATAGTCAGCATTGTCACTGGCGTCCCACTGGATGTGAATTCTCCCTGCCCACTGGGTGTGAGTTTTCCTTGCCCTTTTGTGGGTTCTTCCGAGGACGTCGTAGTCGTAATGGTTTGTGCAGTCCTTTGAGACATTTGTGATTTGGGGCTATATAAATAAACATTGATTGATTGATTGATAAAGTTATCACACAACTCTCATGCTTAAAGGCCTACTGAAATGAGATGTTCTTATTTAAACGGGGATAGCAGCTCCATTCTATGTCTCATACTTCATCATTTCGCCATATTTTTGCTGAAAGGATTTAGTAGAGAACATCGAGGATAAAGTTTGCAACTTTTGGTCGCTAACAGAAAAGCCCTGCCTTTAAAGGAAGTCGCAGACGATGACATCACATGTTGATGACATCACATGTTGATGACATCACATGTTGATGACATCACATGTTGATGACATCACATGTTGATGTCTCCTCACATCCTCACATTGTTCTGAACAAAAAGTGCTATTCGGACCGAGAAAACGACAATTTCCCCATTAATTTGAGCGAGAATGACAGATTCGTGTTTGAGGATATTGATAGCGAGGGACTAGAAAAAGAAAAAGGATATCAAGTTAAAAAAAGGCGATTGCATTGGGACAGATTCCGATGTTTTTAAACACATTTACTAAGATAATTCTGGGAAATTTCTTATCTTTCTATTGTGTTGCTAGTGTTTTAGTGAGTTTAATAGTACCTGATAGTCGGAGGTGTGTGTCCACGGTGTGTCTGGAGGCCAGTGTCTCAGGGAAGTCGACACAAGCTCAGCTGATCTCCGGTAAGTGTCAACTTTTTACCACAATTTTCTCACCAAAAACTGCTGGTTGACATTCAGTCAGGATCCATGTTGGCTTGACCGCTGTGATCCATAGTAAAGTTTCACCTCCGTGAATTTTAAACAAGGAATCACCGTGTGTTTGTGTGGCTAAAGACTAAAGCTTCCCAACTACATCTTTCTTCTTTGACGTCTCCAATATTAGTTGAACAAATTGCAAAAGATTCAGCAACACAGATGTCCAAAATACTGTGTAATTATGTGGTTAAAGCAGACTACTTTTAGCTGTGTGTGTGTGCAGCGCTCATACTTCCTAACAGCCCGTGATGTCACACGTACACGTCATCATTACACCATGTTTTCAGCAAGAAACTCGCAGGAAATTTAAAATTGCAATTTAGTAAACTAAAGCGGGCATATTGTCATGTGTTGCAATGTTAATATTTCATCATTGATGTATAAACTATCAGACTAGTAGTGGCTTTCAGTAGGTCTTTAAAGGCCGATGCTTAAGTCATTATCTATTGTGCTAAAGTTGTACGTTTCTATCTGTGCAAAGGGACAACTTGCCATCTCAGATTGCGAGTGGTCTCATATCAGTGTTTGCGTCCAGACCCGGCCTGCTGACTGCCAAGGGCGAACATGGAGTACTGTGACGCAGACAGAGCAGAGACAGGGCGATATCACGAGTGTCAGCACATTTGTATTTCTGAATAATCATATATTGTGTCCTTCAGAAGCAGCCTGAGTGATGTAACCAGGGACCTCCCAAATAAATAGAGGAGCACGTGGGACCGTACCTCAGAGCGTAGGTTGGAACTGTAACTGAGTGTACAGCCCCATACGTCTCTCCTCATGAGTAAAATGTAACTCTGTCTCTGCATGATTCCTTGCTTCTTGTCTGTTTAATAGAAGTCATCAGTGTTTGAACCCGACACCGTTCCAATCGGTTGAGAAATGTGGGATATGCGGAGGTTGTTATATTGCCTTTTCATTTTCAATGGGGGAATTCCTGGTAATTCCAGGCAATCTGGGAGTGTTTGTGGGAAAGGTTGTTTGGATTGGGTCACATTTTAAAAATGATGTGCTGTGTACGCTTCAACGTGCAATTCATGGTTATTAACATGAATGAGTCACATTGTGCACAAGATGGCAGCACATGCACTGTCATATACTTCAAATGAGGTTGGTGTCCTTAAACTTGTGACGTCTCACATGACAAAAAGAAGACGCTGACGTAGTTTGGACACCCGCCAAGTGGATCATCTACAATCCAAGACTACCAAGTCCTCTGCAGCAGACCTCGTCCCGTCTTTCACAGACACAACTTGTCCCGAAACAAATCCTGCCTGAGGTCTCGGACTCCAACGCCACCCTTTGACTCGGAGCCACGTGCGTGAATAGATGCTCTCTCTTCCACCTCCATCTTCTTTTTCTGAAGTGCTTCGCTTCGCCACTTTTCTGCAATCTGTGTCGGCCGCGTTCCACCTGCGTGACCAGCACTTCTGCACCACCAGCACTTCTGCACCACCAGCACTTCTGCACCACCAACCTTCTGCAAATGGCGGAGGGGGCAGCGGCCAGGAAACTTTGGGAGCAGATTTACGACGCTGGAAGCGAGTCCTTGTGCTGACTACTGCATGTTTTTCTCGAGAGAAACCACACGTCAGTTCAATAACGACACATAACTACTGCGTGTTCTTACCCGAAAGAGAAACCACACGTCTGTTCAATAACGACATAACTACTGCGTGTTCTTACCCGAGAAAAACCACACGTCTGTTCAATAACGACACATAACTACTGTGTGTTCTTACCCGTTCAATAATGACACAACTACTGCTTGTTCTTACCCGAAAGAGAAACCACACGTCTGTTCAATAACGACACATATGTCTACTGCGTGTTCTTACCCGAGAAAAACACACGTCTGACAAGTGTGTGATGATATCAGTTTGCATTTTAAATGTGTGATATCATGTGTGATACAAACAGTCCTGCAGCATGTTTACTTATGTGTGATAGCATGCGCGATACACGCATTTCTGCAGAGTGTTTATTTGTGTGAGTGTGTGTGTGTGTGTGTGTGTGTGTGTGTGTGTGTGTGTGTGTGTGTTTTACAATGTAACTAAAACTACTCTTACTTAGGATGGAATGTTTGAAGGTGGACTATTTCAAAGGTTTTATGTTCCGGGCACGACAAGAGTAAAAAGAATAGAAATGTCAATCCAAAATCAATATTATGCTTGTTGGCTGGTAGTGGCGCTGGACAAAAGTATTGGGACAGATAACTGTGGCCCCAGCAGGAAACAGGAAGTGGAAACATGACCTTTTGACAACAGTAAAAAATCCAATCCAGTCTGTACTTCAAGTCTTTTGAAGGTTGTTATCGTTCTGTCAGATCGTTTCTGGATCGTCTCTTCCATTGGCAGACAGCTGGACTGCGATACTGGGAGCAGCAGGAGAGATGCAGATGGTGGACTCCTCACGGCCCCCTGCTGGCAGCGACGCCATGATCGAGTCCTGAACACATCATCAACATAATAGTAGTCTTAATAAAACATCAACACATCATCAACATAATATTAGTCTTAATAAAACATCAACATAATATCAAGATAATATTAGTCCTAATAAAACATGAACACAATATCAATTGCATCAAGATAATATTAGTAATAGTTATAATAAAACATTTACACACCATCAAGATAACATTAGTCATTAATAAAAGATGAACACATCACGCAGGCTCAGGTGGAATGTTTTTGTTTCTGTTTCCATTTGTTGTTGTATCGTACAACAATACACACAACTTGTAAGTACACACAAATATTACTTTTAGCCAACGTAAACACAAGATATGTTTAGTATTTAATAATTACCATTTTTAAAGTGTCCTTAATACTCCCATTAATTATGATTATGATTTATATATATATATATATAATATTAAATTAGCTTCCATCTACAATTAATATTCATAATATGATATAAATATGCACAACTGACTAATAACTTGGGCAGTATAGTTTTTTTAATAACACAACTTTTTTGATATTACATTACTAAAACCCAAAATATTTTTGGAGAACAATAAATAAAACAAATAAAAGGTAATAAACCAAAACTATCTATAAATGAATAAAATCCCTTATTATAGAATATTAACAATATGTTATCATACATTATGTACTTTTTATTTTACAAATATTACTTTCATTTTAAAAAAATTAAAAAAATACTTGAATATTTACAAGTACAACAGCATAAATATATTATTGTTATCTTTTCAAATGTGTTATAAAGTGCCTGAAAAGCGCTACATAAAAGGATAAATTATCATTTTTATCAAACATGTATTAAATAATGTATTATATTTACAAACAAGATAATAAATTGCCTGAAACACGTCATAAAGCCGCCCTGCGATGAGGTGGTGACTTGTCCAGGGTGTACACCGCCTTCCGCTTGATTGTAGCTGAGATAGGCACCATCGCCCCCCACGACCCAAAGGGAATAGCGGTAGGAAATGGATGGATGGATGGATGTCATAAAGCCATGCTAAAACAAGCTGGTTTGCTAGCTAAAAATGCTAACTTACATGAAATAACACAACTTCATGCAAAAAACTTCTCTTTATGTGAAAACGTGTAACTTTAAGTAAAATAGTGTAACTTTACTTGAAATAACAACTTTATCTGAAATAACCTAACCTTACGTGAAAACTAAATGTGAAATAACATAACTTTAAGCAAAAAACATAATGCAAAATAACATAATAAACCAAATAGCAAAATAAATTAGCTTCACGTAAAAAAAGTAACATAACTTTATGTGAAAAACAACTTTACGCAAAATAACAATTTTATGTGAAATAATGTACATTTACGTGAAATATTACACAACTTTACATGAAATATCAAAACCTAATGTGAAAAAACATAACTTTATCTGAAATAACGTAACTTTGCATAAAATAACATAACGGGAAATAACGTCCCTTTTCGTGAAATAACGTAACTTTACTTGAAAGAACAACTTCATGTGAAATTACAATTTTCTGTGCAATAATGTAACTATAGAGAAAATAACAACTTTACATTAAACAAAGTAACTTTACTTGAAAAACTTAACTTTCCGCAAAATAACGTAATTTTATATAAAAATAAACCTTAACTTTATCTGAAATAACGTAATTTTATGTGAAAAAAGTAACTTTACGTGAAAAAACATAACTATGTGAAATTACAATTTTCCCAAAAATAATGTACCTACAGAAAATAACACAACTTTACATGAAATAACGTAATTTTTCATGAAATAACATGACTTAACATGAAATATCGTCACTTTACGTGAAACATCACATGAAAAAAATTAACTTTTTGTGAAATATTGTAACTTTACGATAGAAAAACGTAACTTTCTGAGAAATAACGTAACTTTCTGAGAAATAACGTAACTTTGCGTAAAAACCTTTACGTGAAATAATGGAACTCTACATGAAATAACATTACTTTACGTGAATAATGTTACTTTACGTGAAACATCACATGAAAAAAAATAACGTTTTGTGAAATAATATAACTGTACGTGAGAAAAACGTAACTTTCTGAGAAATAACGTAACTTTGCGTAAAAAATTTTACGTGAAATAATGGAACTCTGCATGAAATAACATTACTTTAGGTGAATAATGTTACTTCACGTGAAACATCACATGAAAAAAAATAACGTTTTGTGAAATAATATAACTGCACGTGAGAAAAACTTAACTTTCTGAGAAATAATGTAACTTTATGTAAAAAAAAACGTTACTTTGCGTAAAGTATAACTTTTTGTGAAATAACGTAACTTTACTTAAAATAACGTAACTTTGCGTAAAAACTTTTACGTGAAATAATGGAACTCTACATGAAAAAACATTACTTTACGTGAATAATGTTACTTTACGTGAAACATCACATGAAAAAAAATAACGTTTTGTGAAATAATATAACTGTACGTGAGAAAAACGTAACTTTCTGAGAAATAACGTAACTTTGCGTAAAAAATTTTACGTGAAATAATGGAACTCTGCATGAAATAACATTACTTTACGTGAATAATGTTACTTCACGTGAAACATCACATGAAAAAAAATAACGTTTTGTGAAATAATATAACTACGTGAGAAAAACGTAACTTTCTGAGAAATAATGTAACTTTACTTAAAAAAAACTTTACTTTGCGTAAAGTATAACTTTTTGTGAAATAACGCAACTTTACTTAAAATAACGTAACTTTGCGTAAAAACTTTTACGTGAAATAATGGAACTCTACATGAAATAACATTACTTTACGTGAATAATGTTACTTTACGTGAAACATCACATGAAAAAAAATAACGTTTTGTGAAATAATATAACTTTACGTGAGAAAAACGTAACTTTCTGAGAAATAACGTAACTTTACGTAAAAAAAAACTTTATTTTGCGTAAAGTATAACTTTTTGTGAAATAACGTAACTTTACTTAAAATAATGGAACTTTGCGTAAAATATTTTTTACGTGAAATAACGGAACTTTACGTTAAAAAAAAGTTACTTTATGTGAAATAAAGTATCCTATGCCGTAAAACGTTTTTGGATCATTTTTGGACCTCCAAAAAAGACGACGAGCACCAAGAAAGTCTTTTCGTGTTGTTTATTTTCCGATTTAGACGTGTTTGTCATTGTTGTGTCGTTAAGGATTCTGCTGGACTCGTTGTGATAAAGTGATGGTGAAAGAAGTGATAAAGTGATGGTGAAAGAAGTGATAAAGTGATGGTGAAAGAAGTGATAAAGTGATGGTGAAAGAAGTGATAAAGTGATGGTGAAAGAAGTGATAAAGTGATGGTGAAAGAAGTGATAAAGTGATGGTGAAAGAAGTGATAAAGTGATGGTGAAAGAAGTGATAAAGTGATGTTGAAAGAAGTGATAAAGTGATGTTGAAAGAAGCTGCCAAGCATGTTGCCGGGCAACCCGACAACAGCGCGTGTGACTCACACACGTATGAAAAGGTTCTTTAATGTGTACCATCTTCTTTAATGTGTACCATCTTCTTTAATGTGTACCATCTTCTTTAATGTGTACCATCTTCTTTAATGTGTACCATCTTCTTTAATGTGTACCATCTTCTTTAATGTGTACCATCTTCTTTAATGTGTACCATCTTCTTTAATGTGTACCATCTTCTTTAATGTGTACCATCTTCTTTAATGTGTACCATCTTCTTTAATGTGTACCATCTTCTTTAATGTGTACCATCTTCTTTAACGTGTACCATCTTCTTTAACGTGTACCATCTTCTTTAACGTGTACCATCTTCTTCAATTTGTACCATCTTCTTCAATGTGTACCATCTTCTTCAATGTGTACCATCTTCTTTAACATGTACCATCTTCTTTAATGTCTACCATCTTCTTTAATGTGTACCATCTTCTTTAATGTGTACCATCTTCTTTAATGTGTACCATCTTCTTTAATGTGTACCATCTTCTTCAATGTGTACCATCTTCTTTAACGTGTACCATCTTCTTTAACGTGTACCATCTTCTTTAACGTGTACCATCTTCTTTAATGTGTACCATCTTCTTTAATGTGTACCATCTTCTTTAATGTGTACCATCTTCTTTAATGTGTACCATCTTCTTCAATGTGTACCATCTTCTTTAACGTGTACCATCTTCTTTAACGTGTACCATCTTCTTTAACGTGTACCATCTTCTTTAACGTGTACCATCTTCTTTAATGTGTACCATCTTCTTTAATGTGTACCATCTTCTTTAATGTGTACCATCTTCTTTAATGTGTACCATCTTCTTTAATGTGTACCATCTTCTTTAATGTGTACCATCTTCTTTAATGTGTACCATCTTCTTTAATGTGTACCATCTTCTTTAATGTGTACCATCTTATTTAATGTGTACCATCTTCTTTAATGTGTACCATCTTCTTTAATGTCTACCATCTTCTTTAATGTGTACCATCTTCTTTAATGTCTACCATCTTCTTTAATGTGTACCATCTTCTTTAATGTGTACCATCTTCTTTAATGTGTACCATCTTCTTTAATGTGTACCATCTTCTTTAATGTGTACCATCTTCTTTAATGTGTACCATCTTCTTTAATGTGTACCATCTTCTTTAATGTGTACCATCTTCTTTAATGTGTACCATCTTCTTTAATGTGTACCATCTTCTTTAATGTGTACCATCTTCTTTAATGTGTACCATCTTCTTTAATGTGTACCATCTTCTTTAATGTGTACCATCTTCTTTAACGTGTACCATCTTCTTTAATGTGTACCATCTTCTTTAATGTGTACCATCTTCTTTAATGTGTACCATCTTCCTGGCGTGGCGGCAGTAGCACGTTTGCCACGCACACACTTTTTGTCAGATTTATTGAAAGCAGACTTTTTAGATGAGGAACACGTTTTGGAAACAAACTTCGGACTTTTGCTCGTTTGTTATTGTTTTTACGCACAAAAAAGAAGGGAAAGAAAGAACTTGCCAAAGTTTCAGGGAAGCCTGATAAACTGGATCGTTCCGGAACGTCACCTCCTGACGTGTGTGTGTGTGTGTGTGTGTGTGTGTGTGTGTGTGTGTGTGTGTGTGTGTGTGTGTGTGTGTGTGTGTGTGTGTGTGTGTGTGTGTGTGTGTGTGTGTGTGTGTTGTACAAGTTGCTGACAGGTGGAAGGTGTTTCTCATCAATATCAAACACAGTAACACTGCTGCTACTACATAGTACTACAGAAAATACTACACACATGATGAAATACTACTAACATGATGAAATACTACACACATGATGAAATACTACTAACATGATGAAATACTACTAACATGATGAAATACTACACACATGATGAAATACTACTAACATGATCAAATACTACTAACAAAGTTAAATACTACTAACAAGGTTAAATACTACTAACATGATGAAATACTACTAACATGATTATATACTACTAACATGGTAAATACTACTAACATGATTAAATACTACTAACATGGTAAATACTACTAAGAAGGTTAAATACTACTAACATGATGAAATACTACTAACATGATTAAATACTACTAAGAAGGTTAAATACTACTAACATGATGAAATACTACTAGCATGATTAAATACTACTAACATGATTAAATACTACTAACATGATGAAATACTACAAACATGATGAAATACTACTAACATGATGAAATACTACTAACATGATTAAATACTACTAACACGATGAAATACTACTAACATGATTAAATACTACTAACACGATGAAATACTACTAACAAGGTTAAATACTACTAACATGATGAAATACTACTAACATGATTAAATACTACTAACACGATGAAATACTACTAACAAGGTTAAATACTACTAACATGATGAAATACTACAAACATGATGAAATACTACTAACATGGTCAAATACTACTAACATGATGAAATACTACTAACATGATTAAATACTACTAACACGATGAAATACTACTAACATGATGAAATACTACTAACATGATGAAATACTACTAACATGATGAAATACTACTAACATGATTAAATACTACTAACACGATGAAATACTACTAACATGATGAAATACTACTAACATGATGAAATACTACTAACAAGGTTAAATACTACTAACACGATGAAATACTACTAACAAGGTTAAATACTACTAACAAGGTTAAATACTACTAACATGATGAAATACTACTAACATGATGAAATACTACTAACAAGGTTAAATACTACTAACACGATGAAATACTACTAACACGATGAAATACTACTAACATGATGAAATACTACTAACATGATGAAATACTACTAACAAGGTTAAATACTACTAACACGATGAAATACTACTAACAAGGTTAAATACTACTAACAAGGTTAAATACTACTAACATGATGAAATACTACTAACATGATGAAATACTACTAACATGATTAAATACTACTAACACGATGAAATACTACTAACATGATGAAATACTACTAACATGATTAAATACTACTAAGAAGGTTAAATACTACTAACATGATGAAATACTACTAGCATGATTAAATACTACTAACATGATCAAATACTACTAACATGGTTAAATACTACTAACAAGGTTAAATACTACTAACATGATGAAATACTACTAACAAGGTTAAATACTACTAACATGATTAAATACTACTAACATGATGAAATACTACAAACATGATGAAATACTACTAACATGATGAAATACTACTAACATGATTAAATACTACTAACACGATGAAATACTACTAACATGATTAAATACTACTAACACGATGAAATACTACTAACAAGGTTAAATACTACTAACATGATGAAATACTACTAACATGATTAAATACTACTAACACGATGAAATACTACTAACAAGGTTAAATACTACTAACATGATGAAATACTACAAACATGATGAAATACTACTAACATGGTCAAATACTACTAACATGATGAAATACTACTAACATGATTAAATACTACTAACACGATGAAATACTACTAACATGATGAAATACTACTAACATGATGAAATACTACTAACATGATGAAATACTACTAACATGATTAAATACTACTAACACGATGAAATACTACTAACATGATGAAATACTACTAACATGATGAAATACTACTAACAAGGTTAAATACTACTAACACGATGAAATACTACTAACAAGGTTAAATACTACTAACAAGGTTAAATACTACTAACATGATGAAATACTACTAACATGATGAAATACTACTAACAAGGTTAAATACTACTAACACGATGAAATACTACTAACACGATGAAATACTACTAACATGATGAAATACTACTAACATGATGAAATACTACTAACAAGGTTAAATACTACTAACACGATGAAATACTACTAACAAGGTTAAATACTACTAACAAGGTTAAATACTACTAACATGATGAAATACTACTAACATGATGAAATACTACTAACATGATTAAATACTACTAACACGATGAAATACTACTAACATGATGAAATACTACTAACATGATGAAATACTACTAACAAGGTTAAATACTACTAACACGATGAAATACTACTAACAAGGTTAAATACTACTAACAAGGTTAAATACTACTAACATGATGAAATACTACTAACATGATGAAATACTACTAACAAGGTTAAATACTACTAACACGATGAAATACTACTAACACGATGAAATACTACTAACATGATGAAATACTACTAACATGATGAAATACTACTAACAAGGTTAAATACTACTAACACGATGAAATACTACTAACAAGGTTAAATACTACTAACAAGGTTAAATACTACTAACATGATGAAATACTACTAACATGATGAAATACTATTAACAAGGTTAAATACTACTAACATGATTAAATACTACTAACAAGGTTAAATACTACTAACATGATTAAATACTACTAACATGGTTAAATACTACTAACATGATGAAATACTACTAACATGGTTAAATACTACTAACATGATGAAATACTACTAACATGGTTAAATACTACTAACATGATTAAATACTACTAACATGAGGAAATACTAACATGATGAAATACTACTAACATGGTTAAATACTACTAACATGATTAAATACTACTAACATGGTTAAATACTACTAACAAGGTTAAATACTACTAACATGATTAAATACTACTAACAAGGTTAAATACTACTAACATGATTAAATACTACTAACATGGTTAAATACTACTAACATGATGAAATACTACTAACATGGTTAAATACTACTAACATGATGAAATACTACTAACATGGTTAAATACTACTAACATGATTAAATACTACTAACATGAGGAAATACTAACATGATGAAATACTACTAACATGGTTAAATACTACTAACATGATTAAATACTACTAACATGGTTAAATACTACTAACAAGGTTAAATACTACTAACATGATTAAATACTACTAACAAGGTTAAATACTACTAACATGATTAAATACTACTAACATGGTTAAATACTACTAACATGATGAAATACTACTAACATGGTTAAATACTACTAACATGATGAAATACTACTAACATGGTTAAATACTACTAACATGATTAAATACTACTAACATGATGAAATACTACTAACATGATGAAATACTACTAACATGATGAAATACTACTAACATGGTTAAATACTACTAACATGATTAAATACTACTAACATGGTTAAATACTACTAACAAGGTTAAATACTACTAACATGATGAAATACTACTAACAAGGTTAAATACTACTAACACGATGAAATACTACTAACAAGGTTAAATACTACTAACAAGGTTAAATACTACTAACATGATGAAATACTACTAACATGATGAAATACTACTAACATGATGAAATACTACTAACAAGGTTAAATACTACTAACATGATTAAATACTACTAACAAGGTTAAATACTACTAACATGATTAAATACTACTAACATGGTTAAATACTACTAACATGATGAAATACTACTAACATGGTTAAATACTACTAACATGATGAAATACTACTAACATGGTTAAATACTACTAACATGATTAAATACTACTAACATGATGAAATACTAACATGATGAAATACTACTAACATGGTTAAATACTACTAACATGATTAAATACTACTAACATGGTTAAATACTACTAACAAGGTTAAATACTACTAACATGATTAAATACTACTAACAAGGTTAAATACTACTAACATGATTAAATACTACTAACATGGTTAAATACTACTAACATGGTTAAATACTACTAACATGATGAAATACTACTAACATGATGAAATACTACTAACATGATGAAATACTACTAACATGATTAAATACTACTAACATGATGAAATACTACTAACATGATGAAATACTACTAACATGGTTAAATACTACTAACATGATTAAATACTACTAACATGGTTAAATACTACTAACAAGGTTAAATACTACTAACATGATGAAATACTACTAACATGATTAAATACTACTAACATGGTTAAATACTATTAACAAGGTTAAATACTACTAACATGATTAAATACTACTAACAAGGTTAAATACTACTAACATGATTAAATACTACTAACATGGTTAAATACTACTAACATGATGAAATACTACTAACATGGTTAAATACTACTAACATGATGAAATACTACTAACATGGTTAAATACTACTAACATGATTAAATACTACTAACATGATGAAATACTAACATGATGAAATACTACTAACATGGTTAAATACTACTAACATGATTAAATACTACTAACATGGTTAAATACTACTAACAAGGTTAAATACTACTAACATGATTAAATACTACTAACAAGGTTAAATACTACTAACATGATTAAATACTACTAACATGGTTAAATACTACTAACATGATGAAATACTACTAACATGGTTAAATACTACTAACATGATGAAATACTACTAACATGGTTAAATACTACTAACATGATGAAATACTACTAACATGATGAAATACTACTAACATGATGAAATACTACTAACATGATTAAATACTACTAACATGATGAAATACTACTAACATGATGAAATACTACTAACATGGTTAAATACTACTAACATGATTAAATACTACTAACATGGTTAAATACTACTAACAAGGTTAAATACTACTAACATGATGAAATACTACTAACATGGTTAAATACTACTAACATGATGAAATACTACTAACATGATTAAATACTACTAACATGATCAAATACTACTAACAAGGTTAAATACTACTAACATGGTTAAATACTACTAACAAGGTTAAATACTACTAACATGGTAAATACTACTAACATGATTAAATACTACTAACATGATTAAATACTACTAACATGATGAAATACTACTAACATGGTTAAATACTACTAACAAGGTTAAATACTACTAACATGATTATATACTACTAACATGGTAAATACTACTAACATGATTAAATACTACTAACATGGTAAATACTACTAAGAAGGTTAAATACTACTAACATGATGAAATACTACTAACATGATTAAATACTACTAAGAAGGTTAAATACTACTAACATGATGAAATACTACTAGCATGATTAAATACTACTAACATGATTAAATACTACTAACATGATGAAATACTACAAACATGATGAAATACTACTAACATGATGAAATACTACTAACATGATTAAATACTACTAACACGATGAAATACTACTAACATGATTAAATACTACTAACACGATGAAATACTACTAACAAGGTTAAATACTACTAACATGATGAAATACTACTAACATGATTAAATACTACTAACATGGTTAAATACTACTAACAAGGTTAAATACTACTAACATGATGAAATACTACTAACAAGGTTAAATACTACTAACATGATGAAATACTACTAACATGGTTAAATACTACTAACATGATGAAATACTACTAACATGATTAAATACTACTAACATGATCAAATACTACTAACAAGGTTAAATACTACTAACATGGTTAAATACTACTAACAAGGTTAAATACTACTAACATGATGAAATACTACTAACAAGGTTAAATACTACTAACATGATTAAATACTACTAACATGATGAAATACTACTAACATGGTAAATACTACTAACATGATTAAATACTACTAACATGATTAAATACTACTAACATGATGAAATACTACTAACATGATGAAATACTACTAACATGATGAAATACTACTAACAAGGTTAGCAAGTGTTAGCTTCAGGAATGTGTGGTGAACTTCCTAATTAGCATTTTATGATCAATCATCCTTTGACTTCTTCAGAAGAAAGTTAACGTGCAACAATGT
The DNA here is from genome assembly GCF_033978795.1 of Nerophis ophidion. Taxonomy (NCBI): domain Eukaryota; kingdom Metazoa; phylum Chordata; class Actinopteri; order Syngnathiformes; family Syngnathidae; genus Nerophis; species Nerophis ophidion. The sequence continues at coordinate 273,831 of NC_084639.1, read as the reverse complement.
TGTTTTGTTCCCTCCAGCAGTAAAAAAAAAAAAAAAACAGAAAGGATAAACCCACAGAAAAATGTTACTTGTCACGATTTTAGCGAGGAACTTGATTCTTTCAGCACTTAAAGGCTTTCCCACTTTGATCCAAATGTAATTGTGGTGGGAAACATGGAATTCTGGCCCTTTAGCATCAGCATTAGCATTAGCATGCTGACTGCTCTGCCTCTCCAGGACCAGGACCAGGACCAGGACCAGGACAGGTCAAAGGTCTCTCCAGGACCAGGACTAGAACAGGTCAAAGGTCTCTCCAGGACCAGGACCAGGACATGCTATCCAAGGTTTAAACGTCTCTCCAGGACCAGGACCAGGAACAGGACAAGTCAAACGTCTCTCCAGGACCAGGACCAGGACATGCTATCCAAGGTTTAAAGGTCTCTCCAGGACCAGTACCAGGACATGCTATCCAAGGTTTAAAGGTCTCTCCAGGACCAGTACCAGGACATGCTATCTAAGGTTTAAAGGTCTCTCCAGGACCAGGACCAGGACATGCTATCCAAGGTTTAAACGTCTCTCCAGGACCAGGACTAGGAACAGGACAAGTCAAAGGTCTCTCCAGGACCAGGACCAGGACATGCTATCTAAGGTTTAAACGTCTCTCCAGGACCAGGACCAGGACATGCTATCCAAGGTTTAAAGGTCTCTCCAGGACCAGTACCAGGACATGCTATCCAAGGTTTAAAGGTCTCTCCAGGACCAGGACCAGGACATGCTATCTAAGGTTTAAACGTCTCTCCAGGACCAGGACCAGGACATGCTATCCAAGGTTTAAAGGTCTCTCCAGGACCAGTACCAGGACATGCTATCCAAGGTTTAAAGGTCTCTCCAGGACCAGGACCAGGACCAGGACATGCTATCCAAGGTTTAAAGGTCTCTCCAGGACCAGTACCAGGACATGCTATCCAAGGTTTAAAGGTCTCTCCAGGACCAGGACCAGGACATGCTATCTAAGGTTTAAACGTCTCTCCAGGACCAGGACCAGGACATGCTATCCAAGGTTTAAAGGTCTCTCCAGGACCAGTACCAGGACATGCTATCCAAGGTTTAAAGGTCTCTCCAGGACCAGGACCAGGACCAGGACATGCTATCCAAGGTTTAAAGGTCTCTCCAGGACCAGGACCAGGACATGCTATCCAAGGTTTAAACCTCTTCCCACAATGCAAGAAGTCAGTCCTTGAGTTTTCCAGCGAGAAAAGAAAGCAAAGACTCTTGTGGAACATTCCGATTGTGGCGCTAATTGAAGACACATTGAAGACGCGCCGCTGCTGGCTTTGCGGGGCAACAGCGCCACTAAGTGGACACTTGGGGAATTACACGCCTTTTCTCTTTCATGTTGGTTTATTCTTCTTTTATTTTGTTTAGTTGTCTTTTATTTGGTCTATTCTTCTTTTATTATGTTTATTCTTCTTGTATTTTGTTTAGTCGTCTTTTATTTTGCTGGAGGATCATTTGGAACATGTCAACCCTTAACTGGCCAGCCATAAACTACATTATTATATATAATATGTTTAAAATAAAAAAGTGTTTTTAACCCAATATTATTATTCACAGTTGCATCTTTCTTTATAAAATGTACAAATAAGAAAATGATAATTGAATACAACAAAAGGTAATGAAATAAAGTCATTTAAAAAAAGTAATAAATGAACACAAATTGTAATTATTATGCTTATAGGTGTTATTGGTGTTATATGAATAATATTTAAATATCAACAATATATTTTCCATGCATCCATTCATTTATCAAATATTAATATTCACAATATTTGTTCTTTATTATATTTTGAAAGTATCAATATAACGTTTTAATATATTAATAAGCACGAATAAGCTTTAATGTAAATTGATTAAAAGCCAATAAATTAAAAATAAGATGTGTATATATATATATATATATATATATATATACTTTATATATATATATATCCATTTTCCACCGCTTATTCCCTTTCGGGGTCGCGGGGGGCGCTGGCGCCTATCTCAGCTACAATCGGGCGGAAGGCGGGATACACCCTGGACAAGTCGCCACCTTATCACAGGGCCAACACAGATAAATAGACAACATTCACACACTAGGGACCATTTAGTGTTGCCAATCAACCTATCCCCAGGTGCATGTGGGAGGGGCCTATCCCCAGGTGCATGTCTTTGGAGGTGGGAGGGGCCTATCCCCAGGTGCATGTCTTTGGAGGTGGGAGGGGCCTATCCCCAGGTGCATGTCTTTGGAGGTGGGAGGGGCCTATCCCCAGGTGCATGTCTTTGGAAGTGGGAGGGGCCTATCCCCAGGTGCTTGTCTTTAGAGGTGGGAGGGGCCTATCCCCAGGTGCTTGTCTTTAGAGGTGGGAGAAAGCCGGAGTAGAAGCCACACATTCACAGGTAGAACATGCAAACTCCACACAGAAAGATCCCGAGCCTGGATTTGAACCCAGGACTGCAGGAACTTCGTATTGTGAGGCAGACGCACTAACCCCTCTGCCACCGTGAAGCCTATATAAATAATTTAAATAATTAAATTTTTTGTTATCAAACATATAATTCTCGCTCTTTACAATATGTTGAAATAATTAATATAAATTAATATAACAGGCAAGAATATACTTTAATTTTGAAAAGGCAGGAAATAAAAAATAAGATCATATAATTATGTTTATAGGTATTTTTAATCGATATTAATGGTATTAATAATACTTATTTTAAATAGCAATAGAAGGCGGTGTGACGTGTACACGTCACACCGCCTTCTGTACACGTCACACCGCCTTCTGTACACGTCACACCGCCTTCTGTACACGTCACACCGCCTTCTGTACACGTCACAACCGCCTTCTGTACACGTCACACCGCCTTCTGTACACGTCACACCGCCTTCTGTACACGTCACACCGCCTTCTGTACACGTCACACCGCCTTCTGTACACGTCACACCGCCTTCTGTACACGTCACACCGCCTTCTGTACACGTCACACCGCCTTCTGTACACGTCACACCGCCTTCTGTACACGTCACACCGCCTTCTGTACACGTCACACCGCCTTCTATACACGTCACACCGCCTTCTCGACACGTCACACCGCCTTCTATACACGTCACACACCGCCTTCTCGACACGTCACACCGCCTTCTCGACACGTCACACCGCCTTCTCGACACGTCACACCGCCTTCTGTACACGTCACACCGCCTTCTGTACACGTCACACCGCCTTCTGTACACGTCACACCGCCTTCTCGTACACGTCACACCGCCTTCTCGACACGTCACAACCGCCTTCTCGACACGTCACACCGCCTTCTGACACGTCACACCGCCTTCTGTACACGTCACACCGCCTTCTGTACACGTCACACCGCCTTCTGTACACGTCACACCGCCTTCTGTACACGTCACACCGCCTTCTGTACACGTCACAACCGCCTTCTGTACACGTCACACCGCCTTCTGTACACGTCACACCGCCTTCTGTACACGTCACACCGCCTTCTGTACACGTCACACCGCCTTCTCGACACGTCACACCGCCTTCTCTACACGTCACACCGCCTTCTGTACACGTCACACACCGCCTTCTGTACACGTCACACCGCCTTCTGTACACGTCACACCGCCTTCTGTACACGTCACAGACACCGCCTTCTGTACACGTCACACCGCCTTCTGTACACGTCACACCGCCTTCTGTACACGTCACACCGCCTTCTGTACACGTCACACCGCCTTCTGTACACGTCACACCGCCTTCTATACACGTCACACCGCCTTCTCGACACGTCACACCGCCTTCTATACACGTCACACCGCCTTCTCGACACGTCACACCGCCTTCTGTACACACACACCGCCTTCTCGACACGTCACACACCGCCTTCTCGACACGTCACACCGCCTTCTGTACACGTCACACCGCCTTCTGTACACGTCACACCGCCTTCTGTACACGTCACACCGCCTTCTGTACACGTCACACATCCGCCTTCTGTACACGTCACACCGCCTTCTCGACACGTCACACCGCCTTCTCGTACACGTCACACCGCCTTCTGTACACGTCACACCGCCTTCTGTACACGTCACACCGCCTTCTGTACACGTCACACCGCCTTCTGTACACGTCACACCGCCTTCTGTACACGTCACACCGCCTTCTGTACACGTCACACCGCCTTCTGTACACGTCACACCGCCTTCTGTACACGTCACACCGCCTTCTCGACACGTCACTACGTCACACCGCCTTCTGTACACGTCACACCGCCTTCTGTACACGTCACACCGCCTTCTGTACACGTCACACCGCCTTCTGTACACGTCACACCGCCTTCTGTACACGTCACACCGCCTTCTGACACGTCACACCGCCTTCTGTACACGTCACAACCGCCTTCTGTACACGTCACACCGCCTTCTGTACACGTCACACCGCCTTCTGTACACGTCACACCGCCTTCTGTACACGTCACACCGCCTTCTGTACACGTCACACCGCCTTCTGTACACGTCACACGCTTACGACACCGCCTTCTGTACACGTCACACCGCCTTCTGTACACGTCACACCGCCTTCTGTACACGTCACACCGCCTTCTGTACACGTCACACCGCCTTCTGTACACGTCACACCGCCTCTGTACACGTCACACCGCCTTCTGTACACGTCACACCGCCTTCTGTACACGTCACACCGCCTTCTGTACACGTCACACCGCCTTCTGACACGTCACAACCGCCTTCTGACACGTCACACGCTTCTACACGTCACACCGCCTTCTGTACACGTCACACCGCCTTCTGTACACGTCACACCGCCTTCTGTACACGTCACACCGCCTTCTGTACACGTCACACCGCCTTCTGTACACGTCACACCGCCTTCTGACACGTCACACCGCCTTCTGTACACGTCACACCGCCTTCTGACACGTCACACCGCCTTCTGTACACGTCACACCGCCTTCTGTACACGTCACACCGCCTTCTGTACACGTCACACCGCCTTCTGTACACGTCACACCGCCTTCTGTACACGTCACACCGCCTTCTGTACACGTCACACCGCCTTCTGTACACGTCACACCGCCTTCTGACACGTCACACCGCCTTCTGTACACGTCACACCGCCTTCTGTACACGTCACACTACACCGCCTTCTGTACACGTCACACCGCCTTCTCGTACACGTCACACCGCCTTCTGTACACGTCACGAACCGCCTTCTGTACACGTCACACGCTACACCGCCTTCTGTACACGTCACACCGCCTTCTGTACACGTCACACCGCCTTCTGTACACGTCACACCGCCTTCTGACACGTCACACCGCCTTCTCGTACACGTCACACCGCCTTCTGTACACGTCACACCGCCTTCTGTACACGTCACACCGCCTTCTGACACGTCACACCGCCTTCTCGACACGTCACACCGCCTTCTGTACACGTCACACCGCCTTCTGTACACGTCACACCGCCTTCTGTACACGTCACACCGCCTTCTGTACACGTCACACCGCCTTCTGTACACGTCACACCGCCTTCTGTACACGTCACACCGCCTTCTCGTACACGTCACACCGCCTTCTGACACGTCACACCGCCTTCTCGTACACGTCACACCGCCTTCTCGACACGTCACACCGCCTTCTCGACACGTCACACCGCCTTCTGTACACGTCACACCGCCTTCTGTACACGTCACACCGCCTTCTGTACACGTCACACCGCCTTCTGTACACGTCACAACCGCCTTCTGTACACGTCACACCGCCTTCTGTACACGTCACACGCTCTAACCGCCTTCTGTACACGTCACACCGCCTTCTGTACACGTCACACCGCCTTCTGTACACGTCACACCGCCTTCTGTACACGTCACACCGCCTTCTGTACACGTCACACCGCCTTCTGTACACGTCACACCGCCTTCTGTACACGTCACACCGCCTTCTGTACACGTCACACCGCCTTCTCGACACGTCACACCGCCTTCTGTACACGTCACATAACACCGCCTTCTGTACACGTCACACCGCCTTCTGTACACGTCACACCGCCTTCTGTACACGTCACACCCTTCTGTACACGTCACACCGCCTTCTGTACACGTCACACCGCCTTCTGTACACGTCACACCGCCTTCTGTACACGTCACAACCGCCTTCTGTACACGTCACACCGCCTTCTGTACACGTCACACCGCCTTCTGTACACGTCACACTTAAGACACCGCCTTCTGTACACGTCACACCGCCTTCTGTACACGTCACACCGCCTTCTGTACACGTCACACCGCCTTCTGTACACGTCACACCTACAGACACCGCCTTCTGTACACGTCACAACCGCCTTCTGTACACGTCACACCGCCTTCTGTACACGTCACACCGCCTTCTGTACACGTCACACCGCCTTCTGTACACGTCACACCGCCTTCTGTACACGTCACACCGCCTTCTGTACACGTCACAAGACTGACACGACCGCCTTCTGTACACGTCACAACCGCCTTCTGTACACGTCACACCGCCTTCTGTACACGTCACACCGCCTTCTGTACACGTCACACCGCCTTCTGTACACGTCACACCGCCTTCTGTACACGTCACACCGCCTTCTGTACACGTCACACCGCCTTCTGTACACGTCACACCGCCTTCTGTACACGTCACACCGCCTTCTGTACACGTCCACACCGCCTTCTGTACACGTCACACCGCCTTCTGTACACGTCACACCGCCTTCTGTACACGTCACACCGCCTTACCACCGCCTTCTGACACGTCACACCGCCTTCTGTACACGTCACACCGCCTTCTGTACACGTCACACGCCTTCTACACGTCACACCGCCTTCTCGACACGTCACACCGCCTTCTATACACGTCACACCGCCTTCTCGACACGTCACACCGCCTTCTACACGTCACACTACACACCGCCTTCTGTACACGTCACACCGCCTTCTGTACACGTCACACCGCCTTCTGTACACGTCACACCGCCTTCTGTACACGTCACACCGCCTTCTGTACACGTCACACCGCCTTCTGTACACGTCACACCGCCTTCTGTACACGTCACAACCGCCTTCTGTACACGTCACACCGCCTTCTGTACACGTCACACCGCTTCTGAACGTCACACCGCCTTCTGTACACGTCACACCGCTTCTGACACGTCACACCGCCTTCTGACACGTCACACCGCCTTCTGACACGTCACACCGCCTTCTGTACACGTCACACCGCCTTCTGTACACGTCACACGCTCTAACTCACCGCCTTCTGTACACGTCACACCGCCTTCTGTACACGTCACACCGCCTTCTGTACACGTCACACCGCCTTCTGTACACGTCACACCGCCTTCTGTACACGTCACACCGCCTTCTGTACACGTCACACCGCCTTCTGTACACGTCACACGCCTTCTGTACACGTACACACCGCCTTCTGTACACGTCACACCGCCTTCTGTACACGTCACACCGCCTTCTGTACACGTCACACCGCCTTCTGTACACGTCACACCGCCTTCTGTACACGTCACACCGCCTTCTGTACACGTCACACCGCCTTCTGTACACGTCACACCGCCTTCTGTACACGTCACACCGCCTTCTGTACACGTCACACCGCCTTCTGTACACGTCACACCGCCTTCTGTACACGTCACACCGCCTTCTGTACACGTCACACCGCCTTCTGTACACGTCACACCGCCTTCTGTACACGTCACACCGCCTTCTGTACACGTCACACCGCCTTCTGTACACGTCACACCGCCTTCTGTACACGTCACACACCGCCTTCTGTACACGTCACACCGCCTTCTGTACACGTCACACCGCCTTCTGTACACGTCACACCGCCTTCTGTACACGTCACACGCCTTCTGTACACGTCACACCGCCTTCTGTACACGTCACACCGCCTTCTGTACACGTCACACCGCCTTCTGTACACGTCACACCGCCTTCTGTACACGTCACACCGCCTTCTGTACACGTCACACCGCCTTCTGTACACGTCACACGCTCTAAAGCACACCGCCTTCTCGACACGTCACACCGCCTTCTGTACACGTCACACCGCCTTCTGACACGTCACACCGCCTTCTCGTACACGTCACACCGCCTTCTGACACGTCACACCGCCTTCTGTACACGTCACAACCGCCTTCTGTACACGTCACACCGCCTTCTGTACACGTCACACCGCCTTCTGTACACGTCACACCGCCTTCTGTACACGTCACACCGCCTTCTGTACACGTCACACCGCCTTCTCGACACGTCACACCGCCTTCTATACACGTCACACCGCCTTCTGTACACGTCACACCGCCTTCTGTACACGTCACACCGCCTTCTGTACACGTCACACCGCCTTCTGTACACGTCACACCGCCTTCTGTACACGTCACACCGCCTTCTGTACACGTCACACCGCCTTCTGTACACGTCACACCGCCTTCTGTACACGTCACACCGCCTTCTGTACACGTCACACCGCCTTCTGTACACGTCACACCGCCTTCTGTACACGTCACACCGCCTTCTGTACACGTCACACGCCTTCTGTACACGTCACACCGCCTTCTGTACACGTCACACACCGCCTTCTGTACACGTCACACCGCCTTCTGTACACGTCACACCGCCTTCTGTACACGTCACACCGCCTTCTGTACACGTCACACCGCCTTCTGTACACGTCACACCGCCTTCTGTACACGTCACACCGCCTTCTGTACACGTCACACCGCCTTCTGTACACGTCACAACCGCCTTCTCGACACGTCACCCGCCTTCTGTACACGTCACACCGCCTTCTGTACACGTCACACCGCCTTCTGTACACGTCACACCGCCTTCTGTACACGTCACACCGCCTTCTGTACACGTCACACCGCCTTCTGTACACGTCACACCGCCTTCTGTACACGTCACACCGCCTTCTGTACACGTCACACAACCGCCTTCTGTACACGTCACACCGCCTTCTGTACACGTCACACACCGCCTTCTCGACACGTCACACCGCCTTCTGTACACGTCACACCGCCTTCTGTACACGTCACACCGCCTTCTGTACACGTCACACCGCCTTCTGTACACGTCACACCGCCTTCTGTACACGTCACACCGCCTTCTGTACACGTCACACTACACCGCCTTCTGTACACGTCACACCGCCTTCTGTACACGTCACACCGCCTTCTGTACACGTCACAACCGCCTTCTGTACACGTCACACACCGCCTTCTGTACACGTCACAACCGCCTTCTCTGTACACGTCACAATACCGCCTTCTGTACACGTCACATCCGCCTTCTGTACACGTCACACCGCCTTCTCGACACGTCACAACAGACACCGCCTTCTGTACACGTCCACACCGCCTTCTCGACACGTCACACCGCCTTCTGTACACGTCACAGAAACCTCAGACCGCCTTCTGTACACGTCACACACCGCCTTCTCGACACGTCACACCGCCTTCTGTACACGTCACACCGCCTTCTGTACACGTCACAACCGCCATAC
>NC_084639.1:230000-264226 GCF_033978795.1 Nerophis ophidion | reverse complement strand
AGGCGGTGTGTGACGTGTACAGAAGGCGGTGTGACGTGTACAGAAGGCGGTGTGACGTGTCGAGAAGGCGGTGTGACGTGTACAGAAGGCGGTGTGACGTGTCGAGAAGGCGGTGTGACGTGTCGAGAAGGCGGTGTGACGTGTCCGAGAAGGCGGTGTGACGTGTCGAGAAGGCGGTGTGACGTGTCGAGAAGGCGGTGTGACGTGTACAGAAGGCGGTGTGACGTGTCGAGAAGGCGGTGTGACGTGTCTGAGAAGGCGGTGTGGACGTGTCGAGAAGGCGGTGTGACGTGTCGAGAAGGCGGTGTGACGTGTCGAGAAGGCGGTGTGACGTGTCGAGAAGGCGGTGTGAGTGTACAGAAGGCGGTGTGACTGACGAGGCGGTGTGACGTGTCGAGAAGGCGGTGTGACGTGTCGAGAAGGCGGTGTGACGTGTCGAGAAGGCGGTGTGACGTGTACAGAAGGCGGTGTGACGTGTACAGAAGGCGGTGTGACGTGTACAGAAGGCGGTGTGACGTGTACAGAAGGCGGTGTGACGTGTACAGAAGGCGGTGTGACCGTGTCAGAAGGCGGTGTGACGTGTCGAGAAGGCGGTGTGACGTGTCGAGAAGGCGGTGTGACGTGTACAGAAGGCGGTGTGACGTGTACAGAAGGCGGTGTGACGTGTCGAGAAGGCGGTGTGACGTGTACAGAAGGCGGTGTGACGTGTCGAGAAGGCGGTGTGACGTGTCGAGAAGGCGGTGTGACGTGTCGAGAAGGCGGTGTGACGTGTCGAGAAGGCGGTGTGACGTGTCGAGAGGCGGGTGACGTGTACAGAAGGCGGTGTGACGTGTACAGAAGGCGGTGTGACGTGTACAGAAGGCGGTGTGACGTGTCGAGAAGGCGGTGTGACGTGTCGAGAAGGCGGTGTGACGTGTCGAGAAGGCGGTGTGACGTGTACAGAAGGCGGTGTGACGTGTACAGAAGGCGGTGTGACGTGTACAGAAGCGGTGTGACGTGTACAGAAGGCGGTGTGACGTGTACAGAAGGCGGTGTGACGTGTCCAGAAGGCGGTGTGACGTGTCCAGAAGGCGGTGTGAGTGTCCAGAAGGCGGTGTGACCTGTACAGAAGGCGGTGTGACGTGTACAGAAGGCGGTGTGACGTGTCGAGAAGGCGGTGTGACGTGTACAGAAGGCGGTGTGACGTGTACAGAAGGCGGTGTGACGTGTCGAGAGGCGGTGTGACGTGTCGAGAAGGCGGTGTGACGTGTCGAGAAGGCGGTGTGACGTGTACAGAAGGCGGTGTGACGTGTACAGAAGGCGGTGTGACGTGTACAGAAGGCGGTGTGACGTGTACAGAAGGCGGTGTGACGTGTCGAGAAGGCGGTGACGTGACGTGTCGAGAAGGCGGTGTGACGTGTCGAGAAGGCGGTGTGACGTGCTACAGAAGGCGGTGTGACGTGTACAGAGGCGGTGTGACGTGTCGAGAGGCGGTGTGACGTGTACAGAAGGCGGTGTGACGTGTCGAGAAGGCGGTGTGACGTGTACAGAAGGCGGTGTGACGTGTACAGAAGGCGGTGTGACGTGTACAGAAGGCGGTGTGACGTGTCAGAAGGCGGTGTGACGTGTACAGAAGGCGGTGTGACGTGTACAGAAGGCGGTGTGACGTGTACAGAAGGCGGTGTGACGTGTCGAGAAGGCGGTGTGACGTCTACAGAAGGCGGTGTGACGTGTCAGAAGCGGTGTGACGTGTACAGAAGGCGGTGTGACGTGTACAGAAGGCGGTGTGACGTGTCGAGAAGGCGGTGTGACGTGTACAGAAGGCGGTGTGACGTGTACAGAAGGCGGTGTGACGTGTACAGAAGGCGGTGTGACGTGTACAGAAGGCGGTGTGACGTGTCCAGAAGGCGGTGTGACGTGTCGAGAAGGCGGTGTGACGTGTCCAGAGGCGGTGTGACGTGTACAGAAGGCGGTGTGACGTGTACAGAAGGCGGTGTGACGTGTCGAGAAGGCGGTGTGACGTGTACAGAAGGCGGTGTGACGTGTACAGAAGGCGGTGTGACGTACAGAAGGCGGTGTGACGTGTCGAGAAGGCGGTGTGACGTGTACAGAAGGCGGTGTGACGTGTACAGAAGGCGGTGTGACGTGTACAGAAGGCGGTGTGACGTGTACAGAAGGCGGTGTGACGTGTCGAGAAGGCGGTGTGACGTGTCGAGAAGGCGGTGTGACGTGTCGAGGAAGGCGGTGTGACGTGTACAGAAGGCGGTGTGACGTGTACAGAAGGCGGTGTGACGTGTACAGAAGGCGGTGTGACGTGTACAGAAGGCGGTGTGACGGTACAGAAGGCGGTGTGACGTGTCGAGAAGGCGGTGTGACGTGTACAGAAGGCGGTGTGACGTGTACAGAAGGCGGTGTGACGTGTACAGAAGGCGGTGTGACGTGTCGAGAAGGCGGTGTGACGTGTCGAGAAGGCGGTGTGACGTGACAGAAGGCGGTGTGACGGTCAGAAGGCGGTGTGACGTGTACAGAAGGCGGTGTGACGTGTACGAAGGCGGTGTGACGTGTACAGAAGGCGGTGTGACGTGTCGAGAAGGCGGTGTGACGTGTCGAGAAGGCGGTGTGACGTGTACAGAAGGCGGTGAGACGTGTCGAGAAGGCGGTGTGACGTGTACAGAAGGCGGTGTGACGTGTCGAGAAGGCGGTGTGACGTGTCGAGAAGGCGGTGTGACGTGTCGAGAAGGCGGTGTGACGTGTACAGAAGGCGGTGTGACGTGTCGAGAAGGCGGTGTGACGTGTCAGAAGGCGGTGTGACGTGTACAGAAGGCGGTGTGACGTGTCGAGAAGGCGGTGTGACGTGTCGAGAAGGCGGTGTGACGTGTCGAGAAGGCGGTGTGACGTGTCGAGAAGGCGGTGTGACGTGTACAGAAGGCGGTGTGACGTGTCGAAGAAGGCGGTGTGACGTGTCGAGAAGGCGGTGTGACGTGTCGAGAAGGCGGTGTGACGTGTCGAGAAGGCGGTGTGACGTGTCGAGAAGGCGGTGTGACGTGTCGAGAAGGCGGTGTGACGTGTACAGAAGGCGGTGTGACGTGTACAGAAGGCGGTGTGACGTGTCGAGAAGGCGGTGTGACGTGTCGAGAAGGCGGTGTGACGTGTCGAGAAGGCGGTGTGACGTGTACAGAAGGCGGTGTGACGTGTACAGAAGGCGGTGTGACGTGTACAGAAGGCGGTGTGACGTGTACAGAAGGCGGTGTGACGTGTACAGAAGGCGGTGTGACGTGTCCAGAAGGCGGTGTGACGTGTCGAGAAGGCGGTGTGACGTGTCCAGAAGGCGGTGTGACCTGTACAGAAGGCGGTGTGACGTGTACAGAAGGCGGTGTGACGTGTCGAGAAGGCGGTGTGACGTGTACAGAAGGCGGTGTGACGTGTACAGAAGGCGGTGTGACGTGTCGAGAAGGCGGTGTGACGTGTCGAGAAGGCGGTGTGACGTGTACAGAAGGCGGTGTGACGTGTACAGAAGGCGGTGTGACGTGTACAGAAGGCGTTTGACGTGTACAGAAGGCGGTGTGACGTGTCCAGAAGGCGGTGTGACGTGTCCAGAAGGCGGTGTGACGTGTCCAGAAGGCGGTGTGACCTGTACAGAAGGCGGTGTGACGTGTACAGAAGGCGGTGTGACGTGTCGAGAAGGCGGTGTGACGTGTACAGAAGGCGGTGTGACGTGTACAGAAGGCGGTGTGACGTGTCGAGAAGGCGGTGTGACGTGTCGAGAAGGCGGTGTGACGTGTACAGAAGGCGGTGTCACGTGTACAGAAGGCGGTGTGACGTGTACAGAAGGCGGTGTGACGTGTACAGAAGGCGGTGTGACGTGTACAGAAGGCGGTGTGACGTGTACAGAAGGCGGTGTGACGTGTACAGAAGGCGGTGTGACGTGTCGAGAAGGCGGTGTGACGTGTCGAGAAGGCGGTGTGACGTGTCAAGAAGGCGGTGTGACATGTCGAGAAGGCGGTGTGACGTGTCGAGAAGGCGGTGTGACGTGTACAGAAGGCGGTGTGACGTGTACAGAAGGCGGTGTGACGTGCACAGAAGGCGGTGTGACGTGTACAGAAGGCGGTGTGACGTGTCGAGAAGGCGGTGTGACGTGTCGAGAAGGCGGTGTGACGGGGGGTGACAGAAGGCGGTGTGACGTGTCGAGAAGGCGGTGTGACGTGTCGAGAAGGCGGTGTGACGTGTCGAGAAGGCGGTGTGACGTGTACAGAAAGGCGGTGTGACGTGTACAGAAGGCGGTGTGACGTGTCGAGAAGGCGGTGTGACGTGTACAGAAGGCGGTGTGACGTGTCGAGAAGGCGGTGTGACGTGTCGAGAAGGCGGTGTGACGTGTCGAGAAGGCGGTGTGACGTGTCGAGAAGGCGGTGTGACGTGTCGAGAAGGCGGTGTGACGTGTACAGAAGGCGGTGTGACGTGTCGAGAAGGCGGTGTGACGTGTCGAGAAGGCGGTGTGACGTGTCGAGAAGGCGGTGTGACGTGTCGAGAAGGCGGTGTGACGTGTCGAGAAGGCGGTGTGACGTGTCGAGAAGGCGGTGTGACGTGTACAGAAGGCGGTGTGACGTGTACAGAAGGCGGTGTGACGTGTCGAGAAGCGGTGTGACGTGTCGAGAAGGCGGTGTGACGTGTCGAGAAGGCGGTGTGACGTGTACGAGAAGGCGGTGTGACGTGTACAGAAGGCGGTGTGACGTGTACAGAAGGCGGTGTGACGTGTACAGAAGGCGGTGTGACGTGTACAGAAGGCGGTGTGACGTGTACAGAAGGCGGTGTGACGTGTCCAGAAGGCGGTGTGACGTGTCCAGAAGGCGGTGTGACTGTACAGAAGGCGGTGTGACGTGTACAGAAGGCGTGTACGTTCGAGAAGGCGGTGTGACGTGTACAGAAGGCGGTGTGACGTGTACAGAAGGCGGTGTGACGTGTCGAGAAGGCGGTGTGACGTGTCGAGAAGGCGTGTGACGTGTCGAGAAGGCGGTGTGACGTGTACAGAAGGCGGTGTGACGTGTACAGAAGGCGGTGTGACGTGTACAGAAGGCGGTGTGACGTGTACAGAAGGCGGTGTGACGTGTCCGAGAAGGCGGTGTGACGTGTCGAGAAGGCGGTGTGACGTGTCGAGAAGGCGGTGTGACGTGTACAGAAGGCGGTGTGACGTGTACAGAAGGCGTGTGACGTGTCTTAGAGAAGGCGGTGTGACGTGTACAGAAGGCGGTGTGACGTGTCGAGAAGGCGGTGTGACGTGTACAGAAGGCGGTGTGACGTGTACAGAAGGCGGTGTGACGTGTACAGAAGGCGTGTGACGTGTCGAGAAGGCGGTGTGACGTGTACAGAAGGCGGTGTGACGTGTACAGAAGGCGGTGTGACGTGTACAGAAGGCGGTGTGACGTGTCGAGAAGGCGGTGTGACGTCTACAGAAGGCGGTGTGACGTGTACAGAAGGCGGTGTGACGTGTACAGAAGGCGGTGTGACGTGTCGAGAAGGCGGTGTGACGTGTCGAGAAGGCGGTGTGACGTGTACAGAAGGCGGTGTGACGTGTACAGAAGGCGGTGTGACGTGTACAGAAGGCGGTGTGACGTGTACAGAAGGCGGTGTGACGTGTACAGAAGCGGTGTGACGTGTACAGAAGGCGGTGTGACGTGTCGAGAAGGCGGTGTGACGTGTACAGAAGGCGGTGTGACGTGTACAGAAGGCGGTGTGACGTGTACAGAAGGCGGTGTGACGTGTACAGAAGGCGGTGTGACGTGTACAGAAGGCGGTGTGACGTGTACAGAAGGCGGTGTGACGTGTACAGAAGGCGGTGTGACGTGTCGAGAAGGCGGTGTGACGTGTCGAGAAGGCGGTGTGACGTGTACAGAAGGCGGTGTGACTGTACAGAAGGCGGTGTGACGTGTACAGAAGGCGGTGTGACGTGTACAGAAGGCGGTGTGACGTGTACAGAAGGCGGTGTGACGTGTCCAGAAGGCGGTGTGACGTGTCCAGAAGGCGGTGTGACGTGTCCAGAGGCGGTGTGACCTGTACAGAAGGCGGTGTGACGTGTACAGAAGGCGGTGTGACGTGTCGAGAAGGCGGTGTGACGTGTACAGAAGGCGGTGTGACGTGTACAGAAGGCGGTGTGACGTGTCGAGAAGGCGGTGTGACGTGTCGAGAAGGCGGTGTGACGTGTACAGAAGGCGGTGTGACGTGTACAGAAGGCGGTGTGACGTGTACAGTAGGCGGTGTGACGTGTACAGAAGGCGGTGTGACGTGTACAGAAGGCGGTGTGACGTGTACAGAAGGCGGTGTGACGTGTACAGAAGGCGGTGTGACGTGTACAGAAGGCGGTGTGACGTGTCGAGAAGGCGGTGTGACGTGTCGAGAAGGCGGTGTGACGTGTCAAGAAGGCGGTGTGACGTGTCGAGAAGGCGGTGTGACGTGTCGAGAAGGCGGTGTGACGTGTACAGAAGGCGGTGTGACGTGTACAGAAAGGCGGTGTGACGTGTACAGAAGGCGGTGTGACGTGTACAGAAGGCGGTGTGACGTGTCGAGAAGGCGGTGTGACGTGTCGAGAAGGCGGTGTGACGTGTACAGAAGGCGGTGTGACGTGTCGAGAAGGCGGTGTGACGTGTCGAGAAGGCGGTGTGACGTGTCGAGAAGGCGGTGTGACGTGTACAGAAGGCGGTGTGACGTGTACAGAAGGCGGTGTGACGTGTCGAGAAGGCGGTGTGACGTGTACAGAAGGCGGTGTGACGTGTCGAGAAGGCGGTGTGACGTGTCGAGAAGGCGGTGTGACGTGTCGAGAAGGCGGTGTGACGTGTCGAGAAGGCGGTGTGACGTGTCGAGAAGGCGGTGTGACGTGTACAGAAGGCGGTGTGACGTGTCGAGAAGGCGGTGTGACGTGTCGAGAAGGCGGTGTGACGTGTCGAGAAGGCGGTGTGACGTGTCGAGAAGGCGGTGTGACGTGTCGAGAAGGCGGTGTGACGTGTCGAGAAGGCGTGTGACGTGTCGAGAAGGCGGTGTGACGTGTACAGAAGGCGGTGTGACGTGTCGAGAAGGCGGTGTGACGTGTCGAGAAGGCGGTGTGACGTGTCGAGAAGGCGGTGTGACGTGTCGAGAAGGCGGTGTGACGTGTCGAGAAGGCGGTGTGACGTGTCGAGAAGGCGGTGTGACGTGTCGAGAAGGCGTGTGACGTGTACAGAAGGCGGTGTGACGTGTCGAGAAGGCGGTGTGACGTGTCGAGAAGGCGGTGTGACGTGTCGAGAAGGCGGTGTGACGTGTCGAGAAGGCGGTGTGACGTGTCGAGAAGGCGGTGTGACGTGTCGAGAAGGCGGTGTGACGTGTACAGAAGGCGGTGTGACGTGTACAGAAGGCGGTGTGACGTGTACAGAAGGCGGTGTGACGTGTCGAGAAGGCGGTGTGACGTGTCGAGAAGGCGGTGTGACGTGTCGAGAAGGCGGTGTGACGTGTACAGAAGGCGGTGTGACGTGTACAGAAGGCGGTGTGACGTGTACAGAAGGCGGTGTGACGTGTACAGAAGGCGGTGTGACGTGTCCAGAAGGCGGTGTGACGTGTCGAGAAGGCGGTGTGACGTGTCAGAAGGCGGTGTGACCTGTACAGAAGGCGGTGTGACGTGTACAGAAGGCGGTGTGACGTGTCGAGAAGGCGGTGTGACGTGTACAGAAGGCGGTGTGACGTGTACAGAAGGCGGTGTGACGTGTCGAGAAGGCGGTGTGACGTGTCGAGAAGGCGGTGTGACGTGTCGAGAAGGCGGTGTGACGTGTACAGAAGGCGGTGTGACGTGTACAGAAGGCGGTGTGACGTGTACAGAAGGCGGTGTGACGTGTCGAGAAGGCGGTGTGACGTGTCGAGAAGGCGGTGTGACGTGTCGAGAAGGCGTGTGACGTGTACAGAAGGCGGTGTGACGTGTACAGAAGGCGGTGTGACGTGTACAGAAGGCGGTGTGACGTGTACAGAAGGCGGTGTGACGTGTACAGAAGGCGGTGTGACGTGTCGAGAAGGCGGTGTGACGTCTACAGAAGGCGGTGTGACGTGTACAGAAGGCGGTGTGACGTGTACAGAAGGCGGTGTGACGTGTCGAGAAGGCGGTGTGACGTGTCGAGAAGGCGGTGTGACGTGTACAGAAGGCGGTGTGACGTGTACAGAAGGCGGTGTGACGTGTACAGAAGGCGGTGTGACGTGTACAGAAGGCGGTGTGACGTGTACAGAAGGCGGTGTGACGTGTACAGAAGGCGGTGTGACGTGTCGAGAAGGCGGTGTGACGTGTACAGAAGGCGGTGTGACGTGTACAGAAGGCGGTGTGACGTGTACAGAAGGCGGTGTGACGTGTCGAGAAGGCGGTGTGACGTGTCGAGAAGGCGGTGTGACGTGTACAGAAGGCGGTGTGACGTGTCGAGAAGGCGGTGTGACGTGTACAGAAGGCGGTGTGACGTGTCGAGAAGGCGGTGTGACGTGTCGAGAAGGCGGTGTGACGTGTCGAGAAGGCGGTGTGACGTGTACAGAAGGCGGTGTGACGTGTACAGAAGGCGGTGTGACGTGTCGAGAAGGCGGTGTGACGTGTACAGAAGGCGGTGTGACGTGTCGAGAAGGCGGTGTGACGTGTCGAGAAGGCGGTGTGACGTGTCGAGAAGGCGGTGTGACGTGTCGAGAAGGCGGTGTGACGTGTACAGAAGGCGTGTGACGTGTCGAGAAGGCGGTGTGACGTGTCGAGAAGGCGGTGTGACGTGTCGAGAAGGCGGTGTGACGTGTCGAGAAGGCGGTGTGACGTGTCGAGAAGGCGGTGTGACGTGTCGAGAAGGCGGTGTGACGTGTACAGAAGGCGGTGTGACGTGTACAGAGGCGGTGTGACGTGTACAGAAGGCGGTGTGACGTGTCGAGAAGGCGGTGTGACGTGTCGAGAAGGCGGTGTGACGTGTCGAGAAGGCGGTGTGACGTGTACAGAAGGCGGTGTGACGTGTACAGAAGGCGGTGTGACGTGTACAGAAGGCGGTGTGACGTGTACAGAAGGCGGTGTGACGTGTACAGAAGGCGGTGTGACGTGTCCAGAAGGCGGTGTGACGTGTCGAGAAGGCGGTGTGACGTGTCCAGAAGGCGGTGTGACCTGTACAGAAGGCGGTGTGACGTGTACAGAAGGCGGTGTGACGTGTCGAGAAGGCGGTGTGACGTGTACAGAAGGCGGTGTGACGTGTACAGAAGGCGGTGTGACGTGTCGAGAAGGCGGTGTGACGTGTCGAGAAGGCGGTGTGACGTGTACAGAAGGCGGTGTGACGTGTACAGAAGGCGGTGTGACGTGTACAGAAGGCGGTTTGACGTGTACAGAAGGCGGTGTGACGTGTCCAGAAGGCGGTGTGACGTGTCCAGAAGGCGGTGTGACGTGTCCAGAAGGCGGTGTGACTGTACAGAAGGCGGTGTGACGTGTCAGAAGGCGGTGTGACGTGTCGAGAAGGCGGTGTGACGTGTACAGAAGGCGGTGTGACGTGTACAGAAGGCGGTGTGACGTGTCGAGAAGGCGGTGTGACGTGTCGAGAAGGCGGTGTGACGTGTACAGAAGGCGGTGTGACGTGTACAGAAGGCGGTGTGGACGTGTACAGAAGGCGGTGTGACGTGTACAGAAGGCGGTGTGACGTGTACAGAAGGCGGTGTGACGTGTACAGAAGGCGGTGTGACGTGTACAGAAGGCGGTGTGACGTGTCGAGAAGGCGGTGTGACGTGTCGAGAAGGCGGTGTGACGTGTCAAGAAGGCGGTGTGACATGTCGAGAAGGCGGTGTGACGTGTCGAGAAGGCGGTGTGACGTGTACAGAAGGCGGTGTGACGTGTACAGAAGGCGGTGTGACGTGTACAGAAGGCGGTGTGACGTGTACAGAAGGCGGTGTGACGTGTCGAGAAGGCGGTGTGACGTGTCGAGAAGGCGGTGTGACGTGTACAGAAGGCGGTGTGACGTGTCGAGAAGGCGGTGTGACGTGTCGAGAAGGCGGTGTGACGTGTCGAGAAGGCGGTGTGACGTGTACAGAAGGCGGTGTGACGTGTACAGAAGGCGGTGTGACGTGTCGAGAAGGCGGTGTGACGTGTACAGAAGGCGGTGTGACGTGTCGAGAAGGCGGTGTGACGTGTCGAGAAGGCGGTGTGACGTGTCGAGAAGCGGTGTGACGTGTCGAGAAGGCGGTGTGACGTGTCGAGAAGGCGGTGTGACGTGTACAGAAGGCGGTGTGACGTGTCGAGAAGGCGGTGTGACGTGTCGAGAAGGCGGTGTGACGTGTCGAGAAGGCGGTGTGACGTGTCGAGAAGGCGGTGTGACGTGTCGAGAAGGCGGTGTGACGTGTCGAGAAGGCGGTGTGACGTGTACAGAAGGCGGTGTGACGTGTACAGAAGGCGGTGTGACGTGTACAGAAGGCGGTGTGACGTGTCGAGAAGGCGGTGTGACGTGTCGAGAAGGCGGTGTGACGTGTCGAGAAGGCGGTGTGACGTGTACAGAAGGCGGTGTGACGTGTACAGAAGGCGGTGTGACGTGTACAGAGGCGGTGTGACGTGTACAGAAGGCGGTGTGACGTGTACAGAAGGCGGTGTGACGTGTCCAGAAGGCGGTGTGACGTGTCCCAGAAGGCGTGTGACGTGTCCAGAAGGCGGTGTGACCTGTACAGAGGCGGTGTGACGTGTACAGAAGGCGGTGTGACGTGTCGAGAAGGCGGTGTGACGTGTACAGAAGGCGGTGTGACGTGTACAGAAGGCGGTGTGACGTGTCGAGAAGGCGGTGTGACGTGTCGAGAAGGCGGTGTGACGTGTCGAGAAAGGCGGTGTGACGTGTACAGAAGGCGGTGTGACGTGTACAGAAGGCGTGTGGACGTGTACAGAAGGCGGTGTGACGTGTACAGAAGGCGGTGTGACGTGTCGAGAAGGCGGTGTGACGTGTCGAGAAGGCGGTGTGACGTGTCGAGAAGGCGGTGTGACGTGTACAGAAGGCGGTGTGACGTGTACAGAAGGCGGTGTGACGTGTCGAGAAGGCGGTGTGACGTGTACAGAAGGCGGTGTGACGTGTCGAGAAGGCGGTGTGACGTGTACAGAAGGCGGTGTGACGTGTACAGAAGGCGGTGTGACGTGTACAGAAGGCGGTGTGACGTGTCGAGAAGGCGGTGTGACGTGTACAGAAGGCGGTGTGACGTGTACAGAAGGCGGTGTGACGTGTACAGAAGGCGGTGTGACGTGTCGAGAAGGCGGTGTGACGTCTACAGAAGGCGGTGTGGACGTGTACAGAAGGCGGTGTGACGTGTACAGAAGGCGGTGTGACGTGTCGTGAAGGCGGTGTGACGTGTCGAGAAGGCGGTGTGACGTGTACAGAAGGCGGTGTGACGTGTACAGAAGGCGGTGTGACGTGTACAGAAGGCGGTGTGACGTGTACAGAAGGCGGTGTGACGTGTCCAGAAGGCGGTGTGACGTGTCGAGAAGGCGGTGTGACGTGTCCAGAAGGCGGTGTGACCTGTACAGAAGGCGGTGTGACGTGTACAGAAGGCGGTGTGACGTGTCGAGAAGGCGGTGTGACGTGTACAGAAGGCGGTGTGACGTGTACAGAAGGCGGTGTGACGTGTCGAGAAGGCGGTGTGACGTGTCGAGAAGGCGGTGTGACGTGTCGAGAAGGCGGTGTGACGTGTACAGAAGGCGGTGTGACGTGTACAGAAGGCGGTGTGACGTGTACAGAAGGCGGTGTGACGTGTCGAGAAGGCGGTGTGACGTGTCGAGAAGGCGGTGTGACGTGTCGAGAAGGCGGTGTGACGTGTACAGAAGGCGGTGTGACGTGTACAGAAGGCGGTGTGACGTGTACAGAAGGCGGTGTGACGTGTACAGAAGGCGGTGTGACGTGTACAGAAGGCGGTGTGACGTGTCGAGAAGGCGGTGTGACGTCTACAGAAGGCGGTGTGACGTGTACAGAAGGCGGTGTGACGTGTACAGAAGGCGGTGTGACGTGTCGAGAAGGCGGTGTGACGTGTCGAGAAGGCGGTGTGACGTGTACAGAAGGCGGTGTGACGTGTACAGAAGGCGGTGTGACGTGTACAGAAGGCGGTGTGACGTGTACAGAAGGCGGTGTGACGTGTACAGAAGGCGGTGTGACGTGTACAGAAGGCGGTGTGACGTGTCGAGAAGGCGGTGTGACGTGTACAGAAGGCGGTGTGACGTGTACAGAAGGCGGTGTGACGTGTACAGAAGGCGGTGTGACGTGTCGAGAAGGCGGTGTGACGTGTCGAGAAGGCGGTGTGACGTGTACAGAAGGCGGTGTGACGTGTCGAGAAGGCGGTGTGACGTGTACAGAAGGCGGTGTGACGTGTCGAGAAGGCGGTGTGACGTGTCGAGAAGGCGGTGTGACGTGTCGAGAAGGCGGTGTGACGTGTACAGAAGGCGGTGTGACGTGTACAGAAGGCGGTGTGACGTGTCGAGAAGGCGGTGTGACGTGTACAGAAGGCGGTGTGACGTGTCGAGAAGGCGGTGTGACGTGTCGAGAAGGCGGTGTGACGTGTCGAGAAGGCGGTGTGACGTGTCGAGAAGGCGGTGTGACGTGTACAGAAGGCGGTGTGACGTGTCGAGAAGGCGGTGTGACGTGTCGAGAAGGCGGTGTGACGTGTCGAGAAGGCGGTGTGACGTGTCGAGAAGGCGGTGTGACGTGTCGAGAAGGCGGTGTGACGTGTCGAGAAGGCGGTGTGACGTGTACAGAAGGCGGTGTGACGTGTACAGAAGGCGGTGTGACGTGTCGAGAAGGCGGTGTGACGTGTCGAGAAGGCGGTGTGACGTGTCGAGAAGGCGGTGTGACGTGTACAGAAGGCGGTGTGACGTGTACAGAAGGCGGTGTGACGTGTACAGAAGGCGGTGTGACGTGTACAGAAGGCGGTGTGACGTGTACAGAAGGCGGTGTGACGTGTCCAGAAGGCGGTGTGACGTGTCGAGAAGGCGGTGTGACGTGTCCAGAAGGCGGTGTGACCTGTACAGAAGGCGGTGTGACGTGTACAGAAGGCGGTGTGACGTGTCGAGAAGGCGGTGTGACGTGTACAGAAGGCGGTGTGACGTGTACAGAAGGCGGTGTGACGTGTCGAGAAGGCGGTGTGACGTGTCGAGAAGGCGGTGTGACGTGTACAGAAGGCGGTGTGACGTGTACAGAAGGCGGTGTGACGTGTACAGAAGGCGGTTTGACGTGTACAGAAGGCGGTTGTGACGTGTCCAGAAGGCGGTGTGACGTGTCCAGAAGGCGGTGTGACGTGTCCAGAAGGCGGTGTGACGTGTCCAGAAGGCGGTGTGACGTGTACAGAAGGCGGTGTGACGTGTCGAGAAGGCGGTGTGACGTGTACAGAAGGCGGTGTGACGTGTACAGAAGGCGGTGTGACGTGTCGAGAAGGCGGTGTGACGTGTCGAGAAGGCGGTGTGACGTGTACAGAAGGCGGTGTCACGTGTACAGAAGGCGGTGTGACGTGTACAGAAGGCGGTGTGACGTGTACAGAAGGCGGTGTGACGTGTACAGAAGGCGGTGTGACGTGTACAGAAGGCGGTGTGACGTGTACAGAAGGCGGTGTGACGTGTCGAGAAGGCGGTGTGACGTGTCGAGAAGGCGGTGTGACGTGTCAAGAAGGCGGTGTGACATGTCGAGAAGGCGGTGTGACGTGTCGAGAAGGCGGTGTGACGTGTACAGAAGGCGGTGTGACGTGTACAGAAGGCGGTGTGACGTGAGGCGGTGTGACGTGTACAGAAGGCGGTGTGACGTGTCGAGAAGGCGGTGTGACGTGTCGAGAAGGCGGTGTGACGTGTACAGAAGGCGGTGTGACGTGTCGAGAAGGCGGTGTGACGTGTCGAGAAGGCGGTGTGACGTGTCGAGAAGGCGGTGTGACGTGTACAGAAGGCGGTGTGACGTGTACAGAAGGCGGTGTGACGTGTCGAGAAGGCGGTGTGACGTGTACAGAAGGCGGTGTGACGTGTCGAGAAGGCGGTGTGACGTGTCGAGAAGGCGGTGTGACGTGTCGAGAAGGCGGTGTGACGTGTCGAGAAGGCGGTGTGACGTGTCGAGAAGGCGGTGTGACGTGTACAGAAGGCGGTGTGACGTGTCGAGAAGGCGGTGTGACGTGTCGAGAAGGCGGTGTGACGTGTCGAGAAGGCGGTGTGACGTGTCGAGAAGGCGGTGTGACGTGTCGAGAAGGCGGTGTGACGTGTCGAGAAGGCGGTGTGACGTGTACAGAAGGCGGTGTGACGTGTACAGAAGGCGGTGTGACGTGTCGAGAAGGCGGTGTGACGTGTCGAGAAGGCGGTGTGACGTGTCGAGAAGGCGGTGTGACGTGTACAGAAGGCGGTGTGACGTGTACAGAAGGCGGTGTGACGTGTACAGAAGGCGGTGTGACGTGTACAGAAGGCGGTGTGACGTGTACAGAAGGCGGTGTGACGTGTCCAGAAGGCGGTGTGACGTGTCCAGAAGGCGGTGTGACGTGTCCAGAAGGCGGTGTGACCTGTACAGAAGGCGGTGTGACGTGTACAGAAGGCGGTGTGACGTGTCGAGAAGGCGGTGTGACGTGTACAGAAGGCGGTGTGACGTGTACAGAAGGCGGTGTGACGTGTCGAGAAGGCGGTGTGACGTGTCGAGAAGGCGGTGTGACGTGTCGAGAAGGCGGTGTGACGTGTACAGAAGGCGGTGTGACGTGTACAGAAGGCGGTGTGACGTGTACAGAAGGCGGTGTGACGTGTACAGAAGGCGGTGTGACGTGTCGAGAAGGCGGTGTGACGTGTCGAGAAGGCGGTGTGACGTGTCGAGAAGGCGGTGTGACGTGTACAGAAGGCGGTGTGACGTGTACAGAAGGCGGTGTGACGTGTCGAGAAGGCGGTGTGACGTGTACAGAAGGCGGTGTGACGTGTCGAGAAGGCGGTGTGACGTGTACAGAAGGCGGTGTGACGTGTACAGAAGGCGGTGTGACGTGTACAGAAGGCGGTGTGACGTGTCGAGAAGGCGGTGTGACGTGTACAGAAGGCGGTGTGACGTGTACAGAAGGCGGTGTGACGTGTACAGAAGGCGGTGTGACGTGTCGAGAAGGCGGTGTGACGTCTACAGAAGGCGGTGTGACGTGTACAGAAGGCGGTGTGACGTGTACAGAAGGCGGTGTGACGTGTCGAGAAGGCGGTGTGACGTGTCGAGAAGGCGGTGTGACGTGTACAGAAGGCGGTGTGACGTGTACAGAAGGCGGTGTGACGTGTACAGAAGGCGGTGTGACGTGTACAGAAGGCGGTGTGACGTGTACAGAAGGCGGTGTGACGTGTACAGAAGGCGGTGTGACGTGTCGAGAAGGCGGTGTGACGTGTACAGAAGGCGGTGTGACGTGTACAGAAGGCGGTGTGACGTGTACAGAAGGCGGTGTGACGTGTACAGAAGGCGGTGTGACGTGTACAGAAGGCGGTGTGACGTGTACAGAAGGCGGTGTGACGTGTACAGAAGGCGGTGTGACGTGTCGAGAAGGCGGTGTGACGTGTCGAGAAGGCGGTGTGACGTGTACACGTCACACCGCCTTCTATTGCTATTTAAAAATAAGTATTATTAATACCATTAATATCGATTAAAAATACCTATAAACATAATTATATGATCTTATTTTTTATTTCCTCCCTTTTCAAAATTAAAGTATATTCTTGCCTGTTATATTAATTTATATTAATTATTTCAACATATTGTAAAGAGCGAGAATTATATGTTTGATAACAAAAAATTTAATTATTTAAATTATTTATATAGGCTTCACGGTGGCAGAGGGGTTAGTGCGTCCGCCTCACAAGTCCTGAGTAGTCTGGGTTCAATCCCAGGCTCGGGATCTTTCTGTGTGGAGTTTGCATGTTCTACCTGTGAATGTGTGGATTCTACTCCGGCTTCCTCCCACCTCCAAAGACATGCACCTGGGGATAGGCCCCTCCCACCTCCAAAGACATGCACCTTGGGATAAGCCCCTCCCACCTCCAAAGACATGCACCTGGGGATAGGCCCCTCCCACGTCCAAAGACAAGCACCTGGGGATAGGCCCCTCCCACCTCCAAAGACATGCACCTTGGGATAAGCCCCTCCCACCTCCAAAGACATGCACCTGGGGATAGGCCCCTCCCACGTCCAAAGACAAGCACCTGGGGATAGGCCCCTCCCACCTCCAAAGACATGCACCTGGGGATAGGCCCCTCCCACCTCCAAAGACATGCACCTGGGGATAGGCCCTTCCCACCTCCAAAGACATGCACCTGGGGATAAGCCCCTCCCACCTCCAAAGACATAGACCTGGGGATAGGCCCCTCCCACATGCACCTGGGGATAGGTTGATTGGCAACACTAAATGGTCCCTAGTGTGTGAATGTTGTCTGTCTATCTGTGTTGGCCCTGTGATGAGGTGGCGACTTGTCCAGGGTGTACCCCGCCTTCCGCCCGATTGTAGCTGAGATAGGCGCCAGCGCCCCCCGTGACCCCGAAAGGGAATAAGCGGTAGAAAATGGATGGATGGATATATATATATATATATATCCATTTTCCACCGCTTATTCCCTTTTGCACGTCTTTGGAGGTGGGAGGGGCCTATCCCCAGGTGCATGTCTTTGGAGGTGGGAGGGGCCTATCCCCAGGTGCATGTCTTTGGAGGTGGGAGGGGCCTATCCCCAAGTGCATGTCTTTGGAGGTGGGAGGGGCTTATCCCCAGGTGCATGTCTTTGGAGGTGGGAGGGGCTTATCCCCAGGTGCATGTCTTTGGAGGTGGGAGGAAGCCGGAGTACCCAGAGTAGAACCCACACAGTCACGGGGAGAACATGCAAACTCCACACAGAAAGATCCCGAGCCTGGATTTGAACCCAGGACTGCAGGAACTTCGTATTGTGAGGCAGACGCACTAACCCCTCTGCCACCGTGAAGCCCCATATATATATATATATATATATATATATATATATATATATATATATATATATATATATATATATATATATATATACACATCTTATTTTTAATTTATTGGCTTTTAATCAATTTACATTAAAGCTTATTCGTGCTTATTAATATATTAAAACGTTATATTGATACTTTCAAAATATAATAAAGAACAAATATTGTGAATATTAATATTTGATAAATGAATGGATGCATGGAAAATATATTGTTGATATTTAAATATTATTCATATAACACCAATAACACCTATAAGCATAATAATTACAATTTGTGTTCATTTATTACTTTTTTTAAATGACTTTATTTCATTACCTTTTGTTGTATTCAATTATCATTTTCTTATTTGTACATTTTATAAAGAAAGATGCAACTGTGAATAATAATATTGGGTTAAAAACACTTTTTTATTTTAAACATATTATATATAATAATGTAGTTTATGGCTGGCCAGTTAAGGGTTGACATGTTCCAAATGATCCTCCAGCAAAATAAAAGACGACTAAACAAAATACAAGAAGAATAAACATAATAAAAGAAGAATAGACAAAATAAAAGACAACTAAACAAAATAAAAGAAGAACAAACCAACATGAAAGAGAAAAGGCGTGTAATTCCCCAAGTGTCCACTGAGTGTCGCTGTTACCCCGCAAAGCCAGCAGCGGCGCGTCTTCAATGTGTCTTCAATTAGCGCCACAATCGGAATGTTCCACAAGAGTCTTTGCTTTCTTTTCTCGCTGGAAAACTCAAGGACTGACTTCTTGCATTGTGGGAAGAGGTTTAAACCTTGGATAGCATGTCCTGGTCCTGGTCCTGGAGAGACCTTTAAACCTTGGATAGCATGTCCTGGTCCTGGTCCTGGAGAGACCTTTACACCTTAGATGGCATGTCCTGGTCCTGGTCCTGGTCCTGGAGAGACCTTTAAACATTAGATAGCATGTCCTGGTACTGGTCCTGGAGAGACCTTTAAACCTTAGATAGCATGTCCTGGTACTGGTCCTGGAGAGACCTTTAAACATTGGATAGCATGTCCTGGTACTGGTCCTGGAGAGACCTTTAAACCTTGGATAGCATGTCCTGGTCCTGGTCCTGGAGAGACCTTTAAACCTTGGATAGCATGTCCTGGTACTGGTCCTGGAGAGACCTTTAAACCTTGGATAGCATGTCCTGGTCCTGGTCCTGGAGAGACCTTTAAACCTTAGATAGCATGTCCTGGTACTGGTCCTGGAGAGACCTTTAAACCTTGGATAGCATGTCCTGGTACTGGTCCTGGAGAGACCTTTAAACCTTGGATAGCATGTCCTGGTCCTGGAGAGACCTTTAAACCTTGGATAGCATGTCCTGGTACTGGTCCTGGAGAGACCTTTAAACCTTGGATAGCATGTCCTGGTCCTGGTCCTGGAGAGACCTTTAAACCTTGGATAGCATGTCCTGGTACTGGTCCTGGAGAGACGTTTAAACCTTGGATAGCATGTCCTGGTCCTGGTCCTGGAGAGACGTTTAAACCTTAGATGGCATGTCCTGGTCCTGGTCCTGGAGAGACCTTTGACTTGTCCTGTTCCTAGTCCTGGTCCTGGAGAGACGTTTAAACCTTGGATAGCATGTCCTGGTCCTGGTCCTGGAGAGACCTTTGACCTGTCCTAGTCCTGGTCCTGGAGAGACGTTTAAACCTTGGATAGCATGTCCTGGTCCTGGTCCTGGAGAGACCTTTGACCTGTCCTAGTCCTGGTCCTGGAGAGACCTTTGACCTGTCCTGGTCCTGGTCCTGGTCCTGGTCCTGGAGAGGCAGAGCAGTCAGCAGGCTAATGCTAATGCTGATGCTAAAGGGCCAGAATTCCATGTTTCCCACCACAATTACATTTGGATCAAAGTGGGAAAGCCTTTAAGTGCTGAAAGAATCAAGTTCCTCGCTAAAATCGTGACAAGTAACATTTTTCTGTGGGTTTATCCTTTCTGGGTTTTTTTTTTTTACTGCTGGAGGGAACAAAACAACATTGTTGCACGTTAACTTTCTTCTGAAGAAGTCAAAGGCTGATTGATCATAAAATGCTAATTAGGAAGTTCACCACACATTCCTGAAGCTAACACTTGCTAACCTTGTTAGTAGTATTTCATCATGTTAGTAGTATTTAACCTTGTTAGTAGTATTTAATCATGTTAGTAGTATTTAACCATGTTAGTAGTATTTCATCATGTTAGTAGTATTTAATCATGTTAGTAGTATTTAATCATGTTAGTAGTATTTAATCATGTTAGTAGTATTTAACCATGTTAGTAGTATTTAATCATGTTAGGAGTATTTAACCATGTTAGTAGTATTTAATCATGTTAGTAGTATTTAATCATGTTAGTAGTATTTAATCATGTTAGTAGTATTTAACCATGTTAGTAGTATTTAATCATGTTAGTAGTATTTAATCATGTTAGTAGTATTTAATCATGTTAGTAGTATTTAATCATGTTAGTAGTATTTAATCATGTTAGTAGTATTTCATCATGTTAGTAGTATTTAATCATGTTAGTAGTATTTAATCATGTTAGTAGTATTTCATCATGTGTGTAGTATTTAACCTTGTTAGTAGTATTTAATCATGTTAGTAGTATTTAATCATATTAGTAGTATTTAATCATGTTAGTAGTATTTAATCATGTTAGTAGTATTTAATCATGTTAGTAGTATTTAATCATATTAGTAGTATTTAATCATGTTAGTAGTATTTCATCATGTGTGTAGTATTTAACCTTGTTAGTAGTATTTCATCATGTTAGTAGTATTTCATCATGTGTGTAGTATTTAACCTTGTTAGTAGTATTTCATCATGTTAGTAGTATTTAATCATGTTAGTAGTATTTCATCATGTGTGTAGTATTTTCTGTAGTACTATGTAGTAGCAGCAGTGTTACTGTGTTTGATATTGATGAGAAACACCTTCCACCTGTCAGCAACTTGTACAACACACACACACACACACACACACACACACACACACACACACACACACACATACAGACACACACACACACACACACGCACACACACACACACACACACACACGTCAGGAGGTGACGTTCCGGAACGATCCAGTTTATCAGGCTTCCCTGAAACTTTGGCAAGTTCTTTCTTTCCCTTCTTTTTTGTGCGTAAAAACAATAACAAACGAGCAAAAGTCCGAAGTTTGTTTCCAAAACGTGTTCCTCATCTAAAAAGTCTGCTTTCAATAAATCTGACAAAAAGTGTGTGCGTGGCAAACGTGCTACTGCCGCCACGCCAGGAAGATGGTACACATTAAAGAAGATGGTACACATTAAAGAAGATGGTACACATTAAAGAAGATGGTACACATTAAAGAAGATGGTACACATTAAAGAAGATGGTACACATTAAAGAAGATGGTACACATTAAAGAAGATGGTACACATTAAAGAAGATGTACACATTAAAGAAGATGGTACACATTAAAGAAGATGGTACACATTAAAGAAGATGGCAGACATTAAAGAAGATGGTACACATTAAAGAAGATGGTACACATTAAAGAAGATGGTACACATTAAAGAAGATGGTACACATTAAAGAAGATGGTACACATTAAAGAAGATGGTACACATTAAAGAAGATGGTACACATTAAAGAAGATGGTACACATTAAAGAAGATGTACACATTAAAGAAGATGGTACACATTAAAGAAGATGGTACACATTAAAGAAGATGGCAGACATTAAAGAAGATGGTACACATTAAAGAAGATGGTACACATTAAAGAAGATGGTACACATTAAAGAAGATGGTACACATTAAAGAAGACGGTACACATTAAAGAAGATGGTACACATTAAAGAAGACGGTACACATTAAAGAAGATGGTACACATTAAAGAAGATGGTACACATTAAAGAAGATGGTACACATTAAAGAAGATGGTACACATTAAAGAAGATGGTACACATTAAAGAAGATGGTACACATTAAAGAAGATGGTACACATTAAAGAAGATGGTACACATTAAAGAAGATGGTACACATTAAAGAAGACGGTACACATTAAAGAAGATGGTACACATTAAAGAAGACGGTACACATTAAAGAAGATGGTACACATTAAAGAAGATGGTACACATTAAAGAAGATGGTACACATTAAAGAAGATGGCAGACATTAAAGAAGATGGTACACATTAAAGAAGATGGTACACATTAAAGAAGATGGTACACATTAAAGAAGATGGTACACATTAAAGAAGACGGTACACATTAAAGAAGATGGTACACATTAAAGAAGACGGTACACATTAAAGAAGACGGTACACATTAAAGAAGATGGTACACATTAAAGAAGATGGTACACATTAAAGAAGATGGTACACATTAAAGAAGATGGTACACATTAAAGAAGATGGTACACATTAAAGAAGATGGTACACATTAAAGAACCTTTTCATACGTGTGTGAGTCACACACGCTGTTGTCGGGTTGCCCGGCAACATGCTTGGCAGCTTCTTTCAACATCACTTTATCACTTCTTTCACCATCACTTTATCACTTCTTTCACCATCACTTTATCACTTCTTTCACCATCACTTTATCACTTCTTTCACCATCACTTTATCACAACGAGTCCAGCAGAATCCTTAACGACACAACAATGACAAACACGTCTAAATCGGAAAATAAACAACACGAAAAGACTTTCTTGGTGCTCTTCGTCTTTTTTTGGAGGTCCAAAAATGATCCAAAAACGTTTTACGGCATAGGATACTTTATTTCACATAAAGTAACTTTTTTTTAACGTAAAGTTCCGTTATTTCACGTAAAAAAATTTTTACGCAAAGTTCCATTATTTTAAGTAAAGTTACGTTATTTCACAAAAAGTTATACTTTACGCAAAATAAAGTTTTTTTTTACGTAAAGTTACGTTATTTCTCAGAAAGTTACGTTTTTCTCACGTAAAGTTATATTATTTCACAAAACGTTATTTTTTTTCATGTGATGTTTCACGTAAAGTAACATTATTCACGTAAAGTAATGTTATTTCATGTAGAGTTCCATTATTTCACGTAAAGGTTTTTACGCAAAGTTACGTTATTTTAAGTAAAGTTACGTTATTTCACAAAAAGTTATACTTTACGCAAAGTAAAGTTTTTTTTTAAGTAAAGTTACATTATTTCTCAGAAAGTTACGTTTTTCTCACGTACAGTTATATTATTTCACAAAACGTTATTTTTTTTCATGTGATGTTTCACATGAAGTAACATTATTCACGTAAAGTAATGTTATTTCATGCAGAGTTCCATTATTTCACGTAAAATTTTTTACGCAAAGTTACGTTATTTCTCAGAAAGTTACGTTTTTCTCACGTACAGTTATATTATTTCACAAAACGTTATTTTTTTTCATGTGATGTTTCACGTAAAGTAACATTATTCACGTAAAGTAATGTTTTTTCATGTAGAGTTCCATTATTTCACGTAAAAGTTTTTACGCAAAGTTACGTTATTTCTCAGAAAGTTACGTTTTTCTCACGTACAGTTATATTATTTCACAAAACGTTATTTTTTTTCATGTGATGTTTCACGTAAAGTAACATTATTCACGTAAAGTAATGTTATTTCATGTAGTTCCATTATTTCACGTAAAAGTTTTTACGCAAAGTTACGTTATTTTAAGTAAAGTTACGTTATTTCACAAAAGGTTATACTTTACGCAAAGTAACGTTTTTTTTTTACGTAAAGTTACATTATTTCTCAGAAAGTTAAGTTTTTCTCACGTGCAGTTATATTATTTCACAAAACGTTATTTTTTTTCATGTGATGTTTCACGTGAAGTAACATTATTCACCTAAAGTAATGTTATTTCATGCAGAGTTCCATTATTTCACGTAAAATTTTTTACGCAAAGTTACGTTATTTCTCAGAAAGTTACGTTTTTCTCACGTACAGTTATATTATTTCACAAAACGTTATTTTTTTTCATGTGATGTTTCACGTAAAGTAACATTATTCACGTAAAGTAATGTTATTTCATGTAGAGTTCCATTATTTCACGTAAAGGTTTTTACGCAAAGTTACGTTATTTTACGTAAAGTTACGTTATTTCTCAGAAAGTTACGTTTTTCTATCGTAAAGTTACAATATTTCACAAAAAGTTAATTTTTTTCATGTGATGTTTCACGTAAAGTGACGATATTTCATGTTAAGTCATGTTATTTCATGAAAAATTACGTTATTTCATGTAAAGTTGTGTTATTTTCTGTAGGTACATTATTTTGGGGAAAATTGTAATTTCACATAAAGTTATGTTTTTTCACGTAAAGTTACTTTTTTCACATAAAATTACGTTATTTCAGATAAAGTTAAGGTTTATTTTTATATAAAATTACGTTATTTTGCGGAAAGTTAAGTTTTTCAAGTAAAGTTACTTTGTTTAATGTAA
This sequence comes from Nerophis ophidion, assembly GCF_033978795.1. Taxonomy (NCBI): domain Eukaryota; kingdom Metazoa; phylum Chordata; class Actinopteri; order Syngnathiformes; family Syngnathidae; genus Nerophis; species Nerophis ophidion. The sequence goes on along the minus strand of NC_084639.1, from coordinate 240,866 downwards.
AGTTGTTATTTTCTCTATAGTTACATTATTGCACAGAAAATTGTAATTTCACATGAAGTTGTTCTTTCACTTAAAGTTAAGTTTTTTCACGTAAAGTTACGTTATTTCATATAAAGTTAATTTTTTTCACGTATTTTGCGGAACGTTAACTTTTTCAAGTAAAGTTACGTTATTTCACGAAAAGGGACGTTATTTCCCGTTATGTTATTTTATGTACAGTTACGTTATTTCAGATAAAGTTATGTTTTTTCACATTAGGTTTCGATATTTCATGTAAAGTTGTGTAATATTTCACGTAAATGTACATTATTTCACATAAAATTGTTATTTTGCGTAAAGTTGTTTTTCACATAAAGTTATGTTACTTTTTTTACGTAAAGCTAATTTATTTTGCTATTTGGTTTATTATGTTATTTTGCATTATGTTATTTTGCTTAAAGTTATGTTATTTCACATTTAGTTTTCACGTAAGGTTAGGTTATTTCAGATAAAGTTGTTATTTCAAGTAAAGTTACACTATTTTACTTAAAGTTACACGTTTTCACATAAAGAGAAGTTTTTTGCATGAAGTTGTGTTATTTCATGTAAGTTAGCATTTTTAGCTAGCAAACCAGCTTGTTTTAGCATGGCTTTATGACATCCATCCATCCATCCATTTCCTACCGCTATTCCCCTTGGGTCGTGGGGGGCGCTGGTGCCTATCTCAGCTACAATTAAGCGGAAGGCGGTGTACACCCTGGACAAGTCACCATCTCATCGCAGGGCGGCTTTATGACGTGTTTCAGGCAATTTATTATCTTGTTTGTAAATATAATACATTATTTAATACATGTTTGATAAAAATGATAATTTATCCTTTTATGTAGCGCTTTTCAGGCACTTTATAACACATTTGGAAAGAGAACAATAATATATTTATGCTGTTGTACTTGTAAATATTCAAGTATTTTTTTAATTTTTTTAAAATGAAAGTAATATTTGTAAAATAAAAAGTACATAATGTATGATAACATATTGTTAATATTCTATAATAAGGGATTTTATTCATTTATAGATAGTTTTGGTTTATTACCTTTTATTTGTTTTATTTATTGTTCTCCAAAAATATTTTGGGTTTTAGTAATGTAATATCAAAAAAGTGTTGTTATTAAAAAAAACTATACTGCCCAAGTTATTAGTCAGTTGTGCATATTTATATCATATTATGAATATTAATTGTAGATGGAAGCTAATTTAATATTATATATATATATATATATATATATATATATATATATAAATCATAATCATAATTAATGGAAGTATTAAGGACACTTTAAAAATGGTAATTATTAAATACTAAACATATCTTGTGTTTACGTTGGCTAAAAGTAATATTTGTGTGTACTTACAAGTTGTGTGTATTGTTGTACGATACAACAACAAATGGAAACAGAAACAAAAACATTCCACCTGAGCCAGCGTGTTGTGTTCATCTTTTATTAATGACTAATATTATCTTGATGGTGTGTAAATGTTTTATTATAACTATTACTAATATTATCTTGATGCAATTGATATTGTGTTCATGTTTTATTAGGACTAATATTATCTTGATATTATGTTGATGTTTTATTAAGACTAATATTATGTTGATGATGTGTTGATGTTTTATTAAGACTACTATTATGTTGATGTGTTCAGGACTCGATCATGGCGTCGCTGCCAGCAGGGGGCCGTGAGGAGTCTACCATCTGCATCTCTCCTGCTGCTCCCAGTATCGCAGTCCAGCTGTCTGCCAATGGAAGAGACGATCCAGAAACGATCTGACAGAACGATAACAACCTTCAAAAGACTTGAAGTACAGACTGGATTGGATTTTTTACTGTTGTCAAAAGGTCATGTTTCCACTTCCTGTTTCCTGCTGGGGCCACAGTTATCTGTCCCAATACTTTTGTCCAGCGCCACTACCAGCCAACAAGCATAGTATTGATTTTGGATTTACATTTCTATTCTTTTTACTCTTGTCGTGCCCGGAATATAAAACCTTTGAAATAGTCCACCTTCAAACATTCCATCCTAAGTAAGAGTAGTTTTAGTTACATTGTAAAACACACACACACACACACACACACTCACACAAATAAACACTCTGCAGAAATGCGTGTATCGCGCATGCTATCACACATAAGTAAACATGCTGCAGGACTGTTTGTATCACACATGATATCACACATTTAAAATGCAAACTGATATCATCACACACTTGTCAGACGTGTGTTTTTCTCAGGTAAGAACACGCAGTAGACATATGTGTCGTTATTGAACAGACGTGTGGTTTCTCTTTCGGGTAAGAACAAGCAGTAGTTGTGTCATTATTGAACGGGTAAGAACACGCAGTAGTTATGTGTCGTTATTGAACAGACGTGTGGTTTTTCTCGGGTAAGAACACGCAGTAGTTATGTCGTTATTGAACTGACGTGTGGTTTCTCTTTCGGGTAAGAACACGCAGTAGTTATGTGTCGTTATTGAACTGACGTGTGGTTTCTCTCGAGAAAAACATGCAGTAGTCAGCACAAGGACTCGCTTCCAGCGTCGTAAATCTGCTCCCAAAGTTTCCTGGCCGCTGCCCCCTCCGCCATTTGCAGAAGGTTGGTGGTGCAGAAGTGCTGGTGGTGCAGAAGTGCTGGTCACGCAGGTGGAACGCGGCCGACACAGATTGCAGAAAAGTGGCGAAGCGAAGCACTTCAGAAAAAGAAGATGGAGGTGGAAGAGAGAGCATCTATTCACGCACGTGGCTCCGAGTCAAAGGGTGGCGTTGGAGTCCGAGACCTCAGGCAGGATTTGTTTCGGGACAAGTTGTGTCTGTGAAAGACGGGACGAGGTCTGCTGCAGAGGACTTGGTAGTCTTGGATTGTAGATGATCCACTTGGCGGGTGTCCAAACTACGTCAGCGTCTTCTTTTTGTCATGTGAGACGTCACAAGTTTAAGGACACCAACCTCATTTGAAGTATATGACAGTGCATGTGCTGCCATCTTGTGCACAATGTGACTCATTCATGTTAATAACCATGAATTGCACGTTGAAGCGTACACAGCACATCATTTTTAAAATGTGACCCAATCCAAACAACCTTTCCCACAAACACTCCCAGATTGCCTGGAATTACCAGGAATTCCCCCATTGAAAATGAATAGGCAATATAACAACCTCCGCATATCCCACATTTCTCAACCGATTGGAACGGTGTCGGGTTCAAACACTGATGACTTCTATTAAACAGACAAGAAGCAAGGAATCATGCAGAGACAGAGTTACATTTTACTCATGAGGAGAGACGTATGGGGCTGTACACTCAGTTACAGTTCCAACCTATGCTCTGAGGTGCAGTCCCACGTGCTCCTCTATTTATTTGGGAGGTCCCTGGTTACATCACTCAGAAGGACACAATATATGATTATTCAGAAATACAAATGTGCTGACACTCGTGATATCGCCCTGTCTCTGCTCTGTCTGCGTCACAGTACTCCATGTTCGCCCTTGGCAGTCAGCAGGCCGGGTCTGGACGCAAACACTGATACGAGACCACTCGCAATCTGAGATGGCAAGTTGTCCCTTTGCACAGATAGAAACATACAACTTTAGCACAATAGATAATGACTTAAGCATCGGCCTTTAAAGACCTACTGAAAGCCACTACTAGTCTGATAGTTTATATATCAATGATGAAATATTAACATTGCAACACATGCCAATATGCCCGCTTTAGTTTACTAAATTGCAATTTTAAATTTCCTGCGAGTTTCTTGCTGAAAATATGGTGTAATGATGACGTGTACGTGTGACATCACGGGCTGTTAGGAAATATTAGCGCTGCACACACACACAGCTAAAAGTGGTCTGCTTTAACCACATAATTACACAGTATTTTGGACATCTGTGTTGCTGAATCTTTTGCAATTTGTTCAACTAATATTGGAGACGTCAAAGAAGAAAGATGTAGTTGGGAAGCTTTAGTCTTTAGCCACACAAACACACGGTGATTCCTTGTTTAAAATTCACGGAGGTGAAACTTTACTATGGATCACAGCGGTCAAGCCAACATGGATCCTGACTGAATGTCAACCAGCAGTTTTTGGTGAGAAAATTGTGGTAAAAAGTTGACACTTACCGGAGATCAGCTGAGCTTGTGTCGTCCATACAGCTGCCGTCGACTTCCCTGAGACACTGGCCTCCAGACACACTGTGGACACACACCTCCGACTATCAGGTACTATTTAACTCACTAAAACACTAGCAACACAATAGAAAGATAAGAAATTTCCCAGAATTATCTTAGTAAATGTGTCTAAAAACATCGGAATCTGTCCCAATGCAATCGCCTTTTTTTAACTTGATATCCTTTTTTTTTTTCTAGTCCCTCGCTATCAATATCCTCAAACACGAATCTGTCATTCTCGCTCAAATTAATGGGGAAATTGTCGTTTTCTCGGTCCGAATAACACTTTTTGTTCAAAACAATGTGAGGATGTGAGGAGACATCAACATGTGACGTCATCAACATGTGATGTCATCAACATGTGATGTCATCAACATGTGACGTCATCAACATGTGATGTCATCAACATGTGATGTCATCAACATGTGATGTCATCAACATGTGACGTCATCGTCTGCGACTTCCTTTAAAGGCAGGGCTTGTCTGTTAGCGACCAAAAGTTGCAAACTTTATCCTCGATGTTCTCTACTAAATCCTTTCAGCAAAAATATGGCGAAATGATGAAGTATGAGACATAGAATGGAGCTGCTATCCCCGTTTAAATAAGAACATCTCATTTCAGTAGGCCTTTAAGCATGAGAGTTGTGTGATAACTTTATCAATCAATGTTTATTTATATAGCCCCAAATCACAAATGTCTCAAAGGACTGCACAAATCATTACGACTACAACATCCTGGGAAGAACCCACAAAAGGGCAAGGAAAACTCACACCCAGTGGGCAGGGAGAATTCACATCCAGTGGGACGCCAGTGACAATGCTGACTATGAGAAACCTTGGAGAGGACCTCAGATGTGGGCAACCCCCCCCCCTCTAGGGGACCGAAAGCAATGGATGTGGAGCGGGTCTAACATGATACTGTGAAAGTTCAATCCATAGTGGCTCCAACACAGCCGCCAGAGTTCAGTTCAAGCGGATCCATGACAGCAGCGAGAGGAAACCATCTCAAGCGGAGGCGGATCAGCAGCGTAGAGGTGTCCCCAACCGATACACAGACGATCGGTCCATCCTGGGTCTCGACTCTGGACAGCCAGTACTTCATCCATGGTCATCGGACCGGACCCCCTCCACAAGGGAGGGGGAGGACATAGGAGAAAGAAAAGAAGCGGCAGATCAACTGGTCTAAAAAGGAGGTCTATTTAAAGGCTAGAGTATACAGATGAGTTTTAAGGTGAGACTTAAATGCTTCTACTTTATACAAGATTATTCTGAGAAACAGTTCCAACATCCCCACACTCCAATAATCCTGGACATTGAAGCATGTCAGTTCCACTCACGTATCGTCCTTCACTCTCGTGGGACTTTCACACACAACTCCTACCAGAATTTCCAATTCTAAGCTTCCTCTCATTTCTAAAAACAAAACAAAAACATTGGCCTGCCAGAAGACGTGCAGGTCTGTTTCTGTGATTGCGTGCACCGTCGCCCCTGGCAACCAGGTGTTTCCAAACAACCCATTGTTGTGCATCTCCAGCAGAGGCGGGTTGAAAGGTGTCCTCCCAGATGATGACTGGAGCAGGTTGAAAGGTGTCCTCCCAGATGATGACTGGAGCAGGTTGAAAGGTGTCCTCCCAGATGATGACTGGAGCAGGTCTAAAGGTGTCCTCCCAGATGATGACTGGAGCAGGTAGAAAGGTGTCCTCCCAGATGATGATGTGACCGAGCCTCCAGAAACACTCAATCTGCTGGACCGTGGCTCCTGTCCATCACTGCCGGTGCTGGATGAAGTCAGCGTGGACTGTGGGCTGATGGATGAACTTCTTCTGAGAAGTGGGGAGCAGCTGGCATGCGAGTGGCAGCGGCCGGCGGAACAAAGACCTGATGGACTTTTCCAGACGTCTCTGCGGCCAGCGGAGGAGAGAAAAGGAGCCCGGGGAAGGTTTTCCCACGGACTAGGAGATATGTTCCCAACGCACAAACATCGGCCGCTTGAAGACGTCGGCTCTTAAATCACTCATGAAGATGCTTCCTTGGACTACTTGGGTGGAAATGAAGTGAACCTGAGTGTTAGTACCCCACAGCGGACCAAGACCAGGACCAGGACCAGGACCAGGACCAGGTCCAGCGATGACACAGGTGGAAAATGTAGCGATAACCCTAGAAGCTGGCTGCTCGGCACAAAGCGATGGATGACATATTCAATAAATACACACTTTATCCTGTATTGACTAATAGGCCCGAGCAGCTACACAGCAGCTAAGCACACACTAGCACGCAAGCTAGACATACAGAGTACATAATCTCTATCCTTAATCCAGAAATATCGCAAATTACAATTTTTGGGGAAATAGTGACTTTGTGTCATTAATGAAATCATGAAATTAAGAAATAAATGTTATTAAAACTGGAAACAATTCATCAAATCATGAAATAATGAAACCAATATTCAAATGTAATTTTACATCAATCACCAAAATGATTCCCGGGCGTGGCCTCTGCTGCTGCTCACTGCTCCCCTCACCTCTCAGGGGGCGATCAAGGGTGATGGGTCAAATGTTGGGAATAATTTGGCCATACCGAGTGTGTGTGTGTGTGTGTGTGTGTGCGTGACAATCACTGCTACTTTAACTACTTTATACATGAGATCAACTTTTTTGATTATAATTCTAATAAATTAATGACACATTTGAGTGATTATTTAAATGTCCTCCAATAACACTTTCTTCTATTTTGCTAAAGTCGTTTACAAAAGGTAAACATGCTAGGCTAGAGGCTACTAGGAGCTAGCAGCTACACAGCAGTGAAGCACACAATAGCCCGCAAGCTAGACCTTCAGGACGTAATCAGTATCCTTAATTGAGTAATGTTGACAAGTAAATAAACAGATCTTTTGTTAAATAATGACTTAAATGTGTCATTAGTTAAGTAAATCAATTAATAAATATATAACTATGACATTAAATTAAGAAATATATATTTTATATATAAATATATATATATAATTAATCAACTCATGAACTAATGAAACCAATATTCAAAAGTAATTTTGCATTACATAAATTAACACGTTTTTGATTATAATTATAATAAATTAATGACACATTTGAGTGATTATTTAAATGTCCTCCAATAACACTTTCTCCTATTTTGCTAAAGTCATTTACAAAAGGTAAACATGCTAGGCTATAGGCTGATAGGAGCTGGCAGCTACACAGCAGCTAAGCACACAATAGCACAGAAGCTAGACAAGTAATAATCATTGCACAACAAAACGTGACATTTGTCAATACAAACACGCATCAAATATTGATTAAAAAGTAGCCAGTAGTCAAGTGTGTCTAGAACTCAACTTGCTGCCTCATGAGCTCAGCTTCAAGAAATTCTGGCATCGCCAAAAAACTAATTACCACCCCACTTCAACTTAAAGACAGCATGAGTCCATTCCAGACGGTCAATAATAACAAACAGGTTAGTGTTTTTCATAACTACAAGTGTTTGACTCAAACCTTTTTTTACATTCCACACCAATAAATAATAATAATACAAAATAAAGTAATAATTATAAAAGTATTTATGACTCCCGCTGATATTATATCAGATCCATGTTGGTATCAGACAATATGGTATCAGATCAATGTTGGTATCAGACAATACTCATGGCTCCAACATCGGTGTTGTATCAGAAGTGGGAAAAACACCTTAGGTTTTATTATTTAACTTACTTTGACAGCTGTGTGACAATCACACTGATTACAAGTTTTATTATGGTCGCAGTTTGACTCGGGGACAGATTAAATCTATTTCAATGGAGCTAAATATGGTTTACTGTAACTATACACAAATACTAAGTTTGTAACGTAAAAAATTAATAAATATATATTGGCATATTTGAGTTTGTACACAAAATAGTAGTTTCAGTAGTTTATTATTTCTTCGGTCAAGAAAATAAACAAACAGTTTTACATTCAAAAGTTGAAAATGTTGCAGACTGAAAGTGTTTAGGCCAGGGGTGTCCAAACTTTTTCCACTTAGGGCCGCAGACTGAAAAAGCAAACCAATCGGGGGCCATTTTGACATTTTTTTAATTTTAAAACCAACACAATATTTGTATAACAAATATACATTTAGGTCTCCACTCAGGCTTAAACACGAGGACCCCAAAGGGATTTGGTCCCAAAAAATATTACAAATGTGTCATTATCCAGTGTTATTTTGTTTTGTTTTGTTATTATTCTCCAGATCAACATTAAGTCCATCTGTCAATATAATGATTTTAAAGATTTAAGTTCTATGCTCTTCTTGTCAAAGAAAACCGCGTTTTTTGGAAAAAAAACAAAAAATATACAATATTATCACCCAATATTTTTTTAAGTGGAATATTTGAGATTATATAAATAATTGGAGCCTTAAAAAAGTCAATAACTATTAACACCATTGATTTTAATTCATTATTATTTTTTGAGCAATGACACTTAAAAACAAATCACACTAAAATGATTGAGGATCCAAAAGGGTTCTACTCATTAAATATATAATACATTGTTTTACTGTTTACTTTTAACACAATAATCTCGAAATCAACTCCAGATCCATCAGTCAATTCTAAGTTTTATTGTTGTTTATGTTTTTTGTTTGTTCTTTAAAAAAACAGCTCAGTTTTTTGTATGGCAAACTAAAAATATGCAACATTTTCCCCCCAAAATATCTCAAATTGGAAAATTTAACGTGAGGTAATTGGAGCCTTGAATAGGTCAATAATTCATAATGACATTGATTTTGATTCATTATTATTTTTTAAAGAAAGAAACAGCCTGCATGGCAGCTTTGTGTTATTAGAGTCAACATTGCAACATTTTCTTCTTACATTTCACCCGTTTGCTCCTAATTTTTACGTTTTAAACATTTTTCAATCGTATTTTTAAAATGTGCTGTGGGGCCGTTAAAAAATTACCTGCGGACCACAAATGGCCCCCGGGCTGCACTTTGTACACGCCTGCTTTAGGCTGAAGTTGAACACTTATTTAACACTTTAAACAATGTCAAATACGAGATGAGCTTCCTAAAATGATGACATTTCCTTTGCACAACATATTAAAAATACATTTTGTACACAACATGAAGACTTCAATGATACACACAGTTAATACATGTGAAATATTCCTCGTACACGTTTTAGTTCAACATTTCTACCAATTATATACTCATTATACTTCCATTATTATTTATATCCCGCATTTAGTTTGTAGTTAACATCTATCAGAGTATTAATTACTGTGTTGATTCAAAAGTGATACATTTTTCCAAGACATTGGTCTTAATGTGCTAAGACTAATTATATAAGTTTAATATTTATGAGTACACGTCACAATAATAAACAAAAAAAGGTGCATTTTTAGTAAGGACTTTAAAACAACAATGTAAACGAAATATTAATGAAAATGTAAACACATTAATTGCATTTAATTTTACAGTAACACATAGAAAAAACGTAAAAGGACCTTTACGTCTTTTGGGAGTTTTTTTTTTTTTTTTTTAGTAAGAAAGTGTTGAAACGTTGCCAGGTAAAAGTAGCAATTAGAGTGCGTCTTTAGTCTGTCCTTTACGGTAATTTGGTCACGTGGTGCTGATGGCGGAAGTGCCACACCTGCGATGCCGAGGATGAAGAGAAAGGAAAGAAAAGTCCATTTGTTCGGAGAAAAAGGCCAAAAAGAATTGCAGTTAGCTGACTTGGTGAGTGACAATTCTACTTTGCTTTAAAAACTGCTCTTTGGCTGCTTCAGCTTTTTTAGTTGGATGCTTTTTTGGGGGGTTAAATGTGTCTTGTTGTCATGCTAAATGCTACTAAAACGTCGCCTTAGCACACAAACATGCTGCTAAAACGTCGCTGTAGCACACAACTATGCTGCTAAAATGTCGCCGTAGCACACAAACATGCTGCTAAAAGGCTGCTGTAGCCCAACACAAATATGCGGTCTGTAAAGTCGCTCCTGAAGGAAATAAAAGAGATTTATGGCCATGTAATTAACCAATCTGGCACTGCGCATGCGCCACCGGAAGTGAAGCTAAATTGGAGCGCATAGATCATCCCACCACAATAAAGTGCACATCTGCTGTGGTTTGACAGGAAAAGGTCAAACTTGTGACAGTCTCGTACTCTAAGTACTGAAATTGTGCTTAATTACAAGTCTGAGTAAAAAAAGATGCATTTAACTCCTGTGTAGTTTCAGTAGAGGCACATGTTCTTTATTAATGTTTAAGAGTTTAGTCGCCAAAACACACTGGATTTGCTACTCTAGTCGAGCAAAATACAATAGGTATTATTTTCTATATTTTATTGGGTATTATTTCATGCTTTCCTTTTAGTCCGAGGTTTGACTATGGAGGTTAATTTGTGTCTTACGATAGCGTTTTAAAACATTTCATGTAATCTATTTTTTTATTGCATCATATTTGGCTCAAAACGTAACTATAATAAAAAAAACTGGGGCAAAATTTAGTGTTTAAAATTCTGTTTGTTAAAATTCCGTGTTTAAAAATGAATTGCATGGAAATAAGTGCAAAAGAAATTGAGCGCAACATAAATCTGTGCAGAAAAATTCAGTTCATAGAAATTCAGTGTTTTAAAAAATTATATTCCAAAAAAAAGAATGTAGAAAAATGTATTTC